>NW_010123018.1:15396-80605 GCF_000699245.1 Pterocles gutturalis
ATTCTCAGAGATTTCTGCTGTTTTAATGAACTTCCCATTGTCTTCATTAGACTCATTAGGTTGTTTTCTGTCTACTGTACACTTCCACAGGAACTGAAGCATGGAAGAAGGCAAACAGCAGTCTCCATCACACAAGTTAGTATATTTTCATATTCAAGAAAATAAGCTAAGGTTATTCTGCCAGCAATCTTGGTGTGCCTAATTTATTAAGCTTTCATTAAGGTTGACCACTGTAGTACTAGAAAAATTTCTACCTAATAGAAGTAGGTTTATGAAACAAGTTATATCGGTACAAATATGTTTGGAGGCATTTACACATTTGAATGTGTTTATAGCTGAGACACAAGGATACCTTGAGAAGATGCAAAAACAAGCATTGGACTACTTCTTAGCCCCTGCTAGTTACTTGGTTCTCGTTGCTTTGTTTGGCTGCTTTGCTTCTCCATATGGTGAAATGCACCTTCCCTATAAAAAGCATCCAGAGCACTATGACAGAAACCCATCACTAGAGCAAACCAGCATTGTTACTGAGAGAGTTTCCAGTGAAATGGAACAATGCGCAGAGCGAGGATTTTCTAAAGGTACAAGCTCCCTGAAAACTGAAAAAACAATGCATCTCCCCATCAAAGACCAAATTCACAGCCAAGAAGCCTATTTAGCCCAACCCGTGTTAAAATATTTATTGTAAAGTAATATGATGTTGGAGGGAAGGCATTTATACCACATAAAGGATTCTCCCTCTTTTTCATGAAATTATATTATAAATTGTCACTACAAGTTTATCAAGCATTAATTTTTCACCACTTATAGGTAAGCAGTCATTCTCTATATATTTATGCTTTCAATATAAAGAGTGTCCCTATTACATATTTCAAGGCAAAAAAAAAAAAAATAACAGAGGACAAGCTATAAATTTGTGAACTGACATAAAACACCACTGGCTCAGTGCATGTAAAGCAGGAGGGCTCCAGTCGGACCCTGGTGTGTTAGATTCACTGGAGACCTGAAGTAGCCCCAGCAACAGGGAATAGCTCTGGTGCTTGGTGAATGGGAGTGACCTCCAAAAAGTGTTTCAAGGGTGGCTGGAGCCAGGCTTGCCCTCTAGTTTCCATTGGTATTATTAAAATACTGGGTGAGTGTCATCAAACCAAAGGTCTATGTAGCAAAGTGTCTTTCCTCTCCCAGTGGCTAAAAGTAGGTGCTCAAGGAAAGTCGGTGAGAAAGAGGGCATGTTTACCTCTTGGAGTAATTCAGTTTGTATTGAACCTGTTTATTCATCCCCCAATGGCCTCTGGGTAATTTTTTGGTGTTTCTTTGTGCGAGAATTAAGTTGTGGTCATTAAATTAGCGTGGAATAGATGTCAATAGAATAGCAGTCTTTCACCTAAGAAAGTCTACTGAGCAAACACTTTGAATTACAACCTCAATACTCAGTAACCCAGCATTCAGGATGAAATGTCACCTGTGAGCCCATTAAACAGTCTTTTAGGTAATACCTTCTCCATGTGAGCAGCTGACAGGCTCGCAAAATAGGAAATTGCATCCTGCAAGAGGATATATCTGTGCCTGTGCCCTGTTCTACCTGCTGAGCATGGAAAGGTTAGACCAGAAGACCACATATCCAGCATCTCTTTGTGGAAGTCATGCTTGATAGAGGGGCTTCTTTTCCATGCAAAAATCTAACAGGTTGATTTGAAAGGGACCTAGCGGAGCTGGGTACCTAAGAAACCTTGCTAAGAAACATGCCGTACACTAAACAGTCTGCAGCCTGTATGTAGTTCAGCCACAGAGCTAATGCTTGTGAAATTGCACTGACCCTTTGTTAAAGGATCCTTATAAAAGGCTGTCATTGACGCAGCTGAAGTCTTAAACATGGGCTCAAAAATTGACTTCTATAGGTACTTCCTCCGAACTGTTTCTTCCTACAGTCTGTGCTTCTCCTCCCCACTTCCAGCTAGGACCTACAGGCCCTTCTCTTCCTGCAGCACTGCCCAAAATGCTGCTTGCTACATCCATCTCTACTGAAGAAAACAAGTCCAAAAGACCGTCCAAAGAGCAAGTCCACCCGATTCTGCCAAAAAACATCTCCAGAGGGCTCAAAACCTTGTCACCAAAGAAAATAACAATGTGTACAAAGGGGTTTAGTTAGTGACTTAGGACATAAAATGGTGGGCAGGTGCATTAATACATTCAACAGTGGTGACCAAATTTTGATGCAGATTTATTTTAAAGAAAACACCAGTTTTCTCAAGCCAGTCAAGAAGCCTCTGAAATATCTCTTCTTAGCTCATCCCTCCTCCAATTTTTTTTTCTGTCCATAAGAAAGGTGTTATTCTTCCATCCTGACAGCCCTTTGCGCAGCAACACCACCACCTATTTGCACCCTCAAGCCATCCCACACCAGCCCAGTTTTTGTTTCTTTTCCTTGCTTCCCTACCTGTGTGTAAGATGCTTTCTTACCTCCCAGGGTCTTTGTGAGGCTAAATTTGTGTCACATGCCATGAAGCATCCAGGACCACCATGGAGGTCTCATCAGGATTACTCTGGGTAACCTGAACGGGCCACCTCCACCCTCCTGCCCTTGGCTCCCCCTCTGCAACCAGCCTGGTAGAAATCCTCCAAACTGGCCCAGCTACCAGCATTTCAATGGGCTCATCCCTGGCTAAATAATGATTTCAAGCTTCCCAATGAGCAGTGTCCCCCTGGGAGAAGTGACCTATTGGTCTGAACCAGCTTTTATTGAAGGGAAGTGTTAGAAAAACCAATGCAATTAGCACTCTGGCAAGGATGCTTACAAAGGTGAATTTGGGGTCAGTGCTACCTGTCATAACTATTGCCTAATCACATTTTGTTTAATCGTGTATAGATCAATGTTTCTTCCAGGAATTGCCTGGTGCCTGCCTGTCTTTTTGTGTTGGTTTCAAGTGCCCACTGGAGGTAGCCTCACCATCGAGTAACTATGAAGGTGTACTTTGCCACTACCTGCCCCATGGTGGGGTGACATCCCATCAGTAGACAAAGTCTTCCTCGGCAGAGGTATCAGCATGGCTATAGAGTGGCCAGATTTTTTTTTAGGCAGATCTCCATTGGAATCTGAACCAATAAAACAAGTACTAGAAAGAATTTTGCATTAGTAAGCCCCAGGGACCAATATACTATTTTTGAAAAAAAGTATATGGAGGCATTCTTCACATTAGGCAAGACTGTGGCTTTTCCAAAGCTGACATTCACTGAAAATAGCCTTTTTTATTGCTGCAGTGGGATAAATCTATGCTGGAGCCTCCTCATATGAAACAGAAAGGCTAGACAAAGACTACTCCCCACCAGCAGCTCAATGATCACAGACCAAACCTAAATCTCTTTGTCCTGACACAGCCTATTTGCATTATTTTAAGATTCTTCACAGCACCATCTGCACAAGATTGCTTTTCTTGCAAGTCGTGAGGAAACCCAATAACTGAGCATTGGGGAAATGGAGTGCTTCACAGCAACATGCATAGGAGCTTCTGAGGGCCAGAGGGTGTCACACTTGTTACTATCTTGTCACTTGTACGCTTGTCACCAAAGGGTACAGTCATGTACTTTGAATGCAAGTTGCCATGTCAGACATCAGCTCTATCATGCATGCAATTGCACTGCAAGTCTGCTGAAACTAAACTGCCAAAGAGAGGATTAATTTTCCATCGGATCATTGAGACAACCCTTTCCAGCAGCAGCCCATACTTCGGTTGGATGAAACGTACCATGAACCTGTACTCCAAATGGACTGGAAAAGAAATTGCCTATGCAGGCTCATGTTTTTTCTGCTCTGTTTGCTGGGAGACCTATTTTAAAGCTACGTACGTTGTGAACAGTTTATTTGTCTTCCAGGAAAGGGCACTATGAGCTTTCCTTCTGCAGCTTTGGGAAGCAAGGGGAATTGCAGTAGCCTTGGCTGGGCGTTAAGTGCCAAGCCCCAAGGTACAGGCACCAGAGACTATGCAGCCTGCTTTCCTTTTGGAAATCTCGAATAACTGCACATGCTTTCTATGCCTGCCCCCTCTCGTGCTGTGCCTGGAGGACCTCACCACCGTGCCGTGCCAGAGCTGCAGCCCAGTTCCACTTATACCCAGCCCAGCTTGGTTTGCCCTAGCATGGCTTAGTCTCCACAGGCTGTGGTAGAGGTCACTTGTTGCTGTATTTCTTATCCATAAGCATTGAACTCACACACGGGTCGTCTGCTTTTGATGATTTAACAGGCTCCAAGGGCTAGATGGAAGCCTATACAGCCAACTGTGACCCTTATTAGCTGTACTTTTGGCTTGTTAAATGGATGCCAGTACACATACCCCTAAAGGAAAGCTGTATGTGAGACAAGAATAACCATCTCTTCACTCCTATTGGAGAGTAACAATGTCCAGTCAAGACTAGTGCAATCCATAACTCTCCCAAAAAAAGGAAAGGGGGAAAAAAAGTGCAAACCAACCCACGTGATACTGGGTAAAGATGTCAAACACTTAACCGCACTATTTCTGAGCTCATTCGGTTTTACAGGCTGTAACTCACTGAAGGTAGCAGTCTCTGGAGTTAACACATGCATTAAATAACATTCCTTCTGCTCTCTTTAGAAAGCAAACAGCTTTTAAAGCAAAAGGCTTTCTGCAGCAAGAGCTCTGGTGTTGAACTTCACACAGATGGTGCTTATTAGAGAGATTTCAATTCCCAAAAAACAATTTAATTTGTAATTTCAGCTCCTCTCTCAGCTAAACAACAACAGCAATTGACCTTGGGGGCTTACTTCCCCATCTATATATTTACAGGTGGGCTCCAAGCAGGCCACCTCCTCCTGTGGGCAGGGATGCGGGGAGGAAGACCAGCCACACTGCTGAGCACCCCAAGCAGGATATGTCCCTGGGCTCCTGCCATGCCAGTGGCACCCCTCCTGGGGGTCTGCCATGGGCCTTGGTCACTCAGGTGACGTAGGAGCTGAGCCTATCTCTGATAGTAAACATCATGCAACTTTAAGGAGGCTGAGTTGTCTTCTCTGCAGTTCTAGCTGCAAGGTCTCTATTTATTGCCAGACTCATGCTTAGTACAAATACTCCTTGTCAAATGCTGCTGCAGAAGGGTTGCCCCAGTCCCCAGCCTTAGGTCAGGAATGAGCAAGGCCACCTGTGAGCAGTTACCACTGAAACATGACTGCCCCAATGAGCCACGGTGGAGCCCTTCCATCTTCAGTGCTGCAGTAGGCATGGAGGTCTGCTCCAGGGGCTGTGGTAGGTGGTCTGACTGCCTCCTCAGAGCACATTGTTTCTTTTATCAGCTGCCTTGGAAATGTCTTATGTGACCTGGTGTAATTCTCAGATTAGTTGCCTAGAGGCTGGCTTTGTTGCTTTCCCAGGTTGAGCTCAGGAGCACCAACGGGTGAGGCTCCTTTAGCTCTGCTGCCGCTGATAATGATGGAGCATGGGGAAAAGGCTTCTATTCCTCTCCTATCTTTAAATAGCCATTTTCTTTATCTTACCTTAACCTACCCTATCCTGTGCAGACAGATAGGGGCATTAAACTGCAGCTGGGTTTCTTTGGCTGTCTTCTGCTCTTGTTTCCTTAGTCAGTTTTTATATTTCAGATATCTGAAGTTGGCGGCACTGAGCTCAGCGGAATTTCTGAATGCTCATCCTTCCCCAATACCTGTGCTTTTCTATACCTACACCATTCCCGATTTTAAGTTCCTCTCTTTCAGTGCTTTGACAGTGGGGTTTATGCCCCTCAGTGTCCCCACCTGGCCAGGGAAAGTACAGAAGCATTGCTCTGCCTCTGTTATCCTATCTGTGAAATACAGAGAAGAGCAGTTTCCTGTCTCATAAAGACTTTTATTCTGTAAGTTGTTTTCTGATCTTCACAGTATGGATGTTCAAAGTACGTTTCAGTTTCCTTCTCAGTATTAATACTAATGATTATTCTTTGTAATATTAATACTAACTTATTTAGAATCTTCCCAAGCCAGCTGATCAAGAGGGGGAAAAACAATCACATGCCAAAAGAGCAAAGATTTATTTAATTACTTTTATTAAAATAAAAATATCATGCATTAATACGCATTAGACATTTCTGAGAACCAGTAACATGAAGATTAAGACTACATCATTTCTGCATAAAATAAGTTGAGCTGGTAAAACATGCAGCCTACGTGTTGGAAGGGACTGGATGGAAAGATGAAAATGAGAAAGGTGCTGTAGTGGCTTTTTTTTTTATTATTATTTTCTGTGTAGAAAGTTCATCTATAAAGACAAAAATGATTTAATTTACCAATCATGATACCAGGGACTTATCCAGGCCAAATGTGTACCGACAGTTCTGGCTCCTCTCTTCTGTACTGTCTTGCCAACCCAGTGTATTTTGCTCTGTTACGTTGAGGGACCCTGTAATTCCTTTAATCTTTGACTGCTACGTGTTCCACCAGTTGGATAATTAAACACCAATACTCAGGGGACCCTGGCGCTTCATTTGCCTGGCTTTTCTAGCAGAATTTCTCTTTCTGCCTAGTGTAGTACAACAATTTAAGTCACCAGGGTGACTCTGGTTGAGTCTTCACTTTGCAACACCACTATGCAATTTGGAAACGGCCAGCAGTGCGGCTTCAGATGCCGCATGGCACATGGATGAGCTTTTGAGGGATTGCTTTGACTCTGCTTCTACTACTGCCATAAAACTGAAGTGAGAACCTGCCATGCAATTCGAAAGAGCAGCTTTTATAAGTGCCCTGATAAGCAGCACCTGGGCTTTCATATTGCACTTCCACTGGTCACAAGGGTTAGCTGTATTTATTGCTCATGTTATGAAAATCCAGCACTGTGCATGCAGAGAGACAGAGTCTTGGAGAGAGGAAATGGTCCTGTTATTAGCTTCACTAAGCTCTGGATAAATCCCCAAGGTGACAACTTTTACCAAAAAAAAAAAAAATCTAAGTCCATCAATAAAGAACTCATAATGTGAGTTCTTCTCTGGTTACAAACCATACAAGCTAGCCACTGATTTGTCTTCCCCCCAAATACAACAGTATATTACAATAAAAGTTTTCCAAAAATTAAAAACAATTAAAAAGAATAATATACACCTCATTTTTATCGCTCAATATACAAACAATCTTTGATTAACAGTATAAACCATTAAACCGTATAAAAGTCAAGAGTTTCTTATTGTACAAATAGTGCTTTCATAATTGAGTAACTTTACATTGCTGTGAGGGTACTGTCCGTATCTATGGATATATTGCTTGACAGTTTATTTAAAACCAAGACATTATACCTTATCCTCGGTTGATTGCATCAATCAAGCAGCCTAAAATGGGCAATGGATCCATAGGATCTCTGATTATTGCGAGCGATTTTCAAAAATCACCCAACATTAGCCTTGTTTTATACTCAGTGTAATCAAGTTAAACATCCCATTAATTTCAAGGGGAATGATGTTAGGAATGGAGGATTGAAAAAGCAACCTAGGTATGTGAGCCATGTCTCCTACCATTGTAGACACTACTTCACTTATTCCCTTTCATAAAATCCGAGGGTAACATTGATGGCGGTTGCAAATGCACACACTTCAGCGAGCTTGTGAGAGGTAAGGAGAAGTGTCTCAAGTCCAGCACGACTGGAAATGATGTACCGTATCAGCTACATAGCAACAAAACTTCCAACCAGTCCAGTTGTTAGTTGTTCTGGTTTTCACCTTACTAATCAGAAAAATCCATGACTTCAAGGAGAGGGGTACAGAGAGAGACCCCAAAGTCCACACTGTCACCCATCCAGTCTGCACCAGCTAAGAGGACAAGTGTAAAGCTGGTGGAGCACCTGCCCTGAATCCTGGCTCAAGGCATTTTGCCTGCTAACTTTGTGGTGCAAGAAGTAGCTTGTCTTTTGCCAGCTAGGTCTCCAGTTATCCATTTTTTCCTTTGAGAAACCCTTTGTATCAGATGCTACTGAAGGTACAGCCTACTCTCGCTGCACCCTTCTCTCCTAGGTATCAGAAGGAGGGGTTGCATGCAGTACCTCTGACCGACCTGCAATTCTCTGTCCACGCAGCCATGGTAAGACAGGCGATCTGTCAAAACACATGATGTTGAACAGAGGCAGGACGCGTGGCAGAAAGTAGAGCCTCTCATGGAAGTGCCGTGATTTCAGCTCCCCCGCATAATTAAAGTAATAGATAACCAAAAAGTGTTATCAGTTTGAAGTCTCACTGCCTGCCTACACACTTCCTCACATAAAAAGCAGTTGTTTCATCATGTCTCATCTTCATATCATTGTGTTTTTTCCTGATACTGAGCCAAAACATCATTTATTTCCTCCTTTTTTTTTTTTTTTTCTTGCCTGTGTCCCTGTTTGGCTATTGCGTTGAGTAGAAAATGAATTGAAATGGAGTAGAGGTTGTAGGTTTGGCCCTGAAGCGGTACCTGGTCCTGATATTTGGTTTGGTTCTCTATGGACAGGCCTCACCCTCCTGGCTCAGTGGAGGTCTGGCCCCGTCCCAGTGAAGAGTGGAGATCTGCAGCCTTTCCCTGGGAGGGGAGGCTGTGGCAGTGGTAAGCAATACCCTACTCCTTTAAAGCAAGAAAACGAGACATTACATCTTTGGTCCTAACGCAGCCCATTTAACAAGCTACTTGAAGGTGTCGTGTTTTTCTTTTCGTATAAACTTTTTTTTTCTTTTTTTTTTTTTTTATTATTTTAAAAAGCCTCCTTAAAAGTTGGATGTCAGAACAAAGACTTACACTTACAAAAAGCAAGCTAGAAAGTGGGATCCCAATATAAAAATTTGAACCAGTGGTGATAAAACATTACAAAGCATTCTTGATAAGTGTTATACACAGAGTGTGACATTTCATGAGCATACAGTTTCCATCAGGAAGGAGGACACGGGTGCATTTTCATACTTTGTCCTGATTCGGATGTTTTCTCACAGAGAAACGTGGGGTGGAACAAAAGCCAGAGTACCGTAACTGCTCATTTGGAGAGGCAGTGGTTTTACTAACAGGAGATGTTGAACTCTGAATCTGAAAAATGAGCACTTGTCTAGAAATGCAAAGTTTCTCCTTGGCACCCTGGAGCACCCCCAGACAGACCAAGGACACCCCAGACACCTTGTGATGGGACCCCTTTAAGCTGTTTGGGGTCCTGTGACATTGTTGTAGCCCCCACTGCATCTCCCAGGGAAGACAAGAGATTCACCCCACGGTACGGATGCTGCATATATTGGTTTTCGCACAAGCAATCTCTGCAAGAAGACTTCACTTCAGGCTGGTAGCAGGGAGAGGAGCCACATGCCTATTCCCACCCATACCTGCAGGAACAGTCAATGGCCTCAGTGATGTCCCTGGGCAAATTCAGCAGCTGTCTCAGGTATGGATTGGCCAGCTGTGCCCCTTCCCTGGCACTACTCTCCCTCCTTTTCAATAAACCACAGGACTGTATTTTCTAATGCCAGAGCTTCGTGTGGCCATCTGACAGTGATGCTGGTGGGACAGGGCATCGCCCTGAGGCATTCCAGACATCACCATCTATTTCCAACCACTCTCTCTAGAAAACTCACTGCATTGTTGCCTGCCAGCTGGAAAAAAAAAAAAAAAAACAACAAGCCCCTGGCCTCTTGGATTAATTTACCCAACAAGACCAATTGCAACATGAAGGAAATTTCCCAAGCCAACTCCCTTTGCAGCAGCAGAAGACAACCCAAGGCCCAAATAAAGTCAAGTGCACTGAGACTCTACACCGATCACTGGAAAACATCAAAGTAGGATGAATACTCAACTTAACTTATATTTTCATATACTTAGCAGTAGTTAAAAGTCTTATTCTTGCAAAAGCAGTTCCATATTAATTGCTGCTTTATGATCAAGAGATGCTAAGCACTAACTTGTGAGTAGTTTTATTTTATCTTCTGTGAAAAATACAGTAAAAAGGAAATTTTTTTTTCCTCAGTTGGTAAGACTCCATTAGCTTTCAAAAGTGGCGGTGGCCTGCTATATTTCCCTATTCAGTTGCGTTTTTAGAATCAGCATTTTCTACCCACACGTCCTGAGAGACAACGGCAGAACATTCAAGTTATTTTTGGATGCTGATTTATGTCAGCTCTCAAGATGCAGTGTATATATTTTTTTCCTAATATTTGTAAAAACACAACTTTTATGTCCCATTCAGTAGCCTGAATTCCATGAAATGCTGCATCAGCAAGGTCCCTTGAAATGCTGCTGAACTGTGTTCACTTTTATGAGCAACTGTGATCTTCAGGGGGGGGTCACTGCTGTTATATGGTCAGTGGGCTGCAGTGGGAAAACCAGTCCATTTCAGCAGGTTAATGATCATGGTTTTTTAATGTATCTTCCCCTGCAGGCACTGCCCACAGACTACAGCATGCTGCTCCATTTTTATTTTTTTGCTGGCTTTTGAATCGTTACTGAGCTCCTGATTTATAAATGATGGCTTACGGGGTGCCTGTTTACCAGAACTACTCTACTATATAGCTGATCCCACCGATCTGCAATCTGTACATTTGGAACAAGAATTTGTGGTCCTACATCCTCTTTCCTACTTTTCTCATCAAAAACAATACATTGAAAAAAGGATGCTCTTTCAAACTTACATTGCTTAATTTTTAGATGAATCTCCCTGTTTCTAGCAATGAGTTACTACTGAATCCTTCCTAAATTGTTATGGGCAAGCATATTTTCCTCAATTAAATAATTTTCATGCTACATAAAGCTGGTGATACATATTGCTACTACCTAGTGGATTGTTTCAGCTAACATTAACACAAAACATCAATAAATTATTTTGTGCAATAGTGTAGGAAAGATTCTGCAAGAGAACGTGCACTCTGTGACTTTGTCGTGTTCTGCTTGGAAACGTAATAGATTTAGCAAATTGAAAATCATCTGTGATTTCTGTTAAGATCTTTTTTTTTCTTTTTTTTTTTTTGGTTTTGTGTACATTCTTCCCAGGGTGGTGGGTGGAGAAAAGCAGTGCTGCCCATGCATGCATGTTGCACCCTTGTGAGAGCAACACAACAAATTGGCTCTCAGGAATGCAAGGAGAAATCTGCCACTAATTGGACGTGGGAACTGACTTTTGGTTAGCGTTTTAAATACAACCCAAGTCAAACATTGCATCCTCCATACCGCTGTGCCTGGGACACTTGGTCACAGTGAAACAAATGTTCCAAACAGGACAATCTTTGGATTTTGACCAAATATCCTGCTCTATTGTAGACTGCAGTGTGGCTGATGAACTACTGCGCACACACAAGCTGCCAACGCATTTTACACCATGGTATTGGTAAAAGGGGTCATTTCACATGATCGTTCTTCTCCTTTTTTTCCTCCATAAATCTGTAAAAACAATGTTCTGAGGGCTTGCTGCTTAATCTGGACTCCAGATGCAATACTCAAACTGACACACATGCTGGTATATTGAAAACACAGTGGTGGCATAAATTTGACAGTTTCTTGCTACTTAATATAGACTGCATTTCCTCTGCAACTCAGCTGCTTGTGCTACCTCCGGCAAGTTCCCAACATTGAACTAGTTAAGGACCTTTGTACCAAAATCACCAAAAGTGCTTTTGATTTCTCATCTAGTGGTTTGATTAAAATAGCACTGCGAAGCTGCTGGTGGGATGCTTCTAAATTACTGACTAAATTCACACTTCAGGCATTTTACTCCTCCTAAATCCTTAAGAAATGTTAATGATTGAAGAATGTGAAGTTCTGTATCACAGGCCCCTAGAAAGAATATCTGCTTTTGCTGCTGTGGTTGATTTATACTATCAAGCTAAAATCTTAGCCTTGCCTTGTCTGCCTGTTCCATACTGGTAACAGAAAGCAGTAGGCAGCCCTGTGTTTCAGAAGAGGGAGAGAATATTTTCCATCACTCTAGATCATTCTTCCTTTCCTTAATTCACTCTCACTGCCCCTCCTGCATTGCCAGGATCTGTAACCCCCAAAGGGACAGGCAACCAGCCCCAGCGTGGTACAGCAACTGGCAATATTCTGCCTTGAAGGGAGTAAAGCATAACACTGATCTATCCCTTTTCTTTGCCAAATGTATAAGGGAAAATGATTTCTGCTATGAGCCCCTTTAAGAAGGGAAATAAAACTGCTTGGCTAGAGCTACCTGTGTTTCCTGCCCTGGTCAAGTTTAATTTAGGATAGCTCTTCCAGTCTGTCTCGTGAATGCTCCAATTTGCCACCATTTGCATTTCCTTGACATTTAATTAGAGTCTGTTAAACATTATTTGACACTTCATTTTTCAGTTATGGCAACATCTTTAACAGTTTTGTTGAAGAAGAAAGACATTTTGACAACTCGACAGCTGCATAAGGGATCGGAAAGAAAATGTCTTGTGTTTGACCATCAGCAAACAGACTAGCGAGCACTTTATAACCATGTACAGGTGACTTAGAGGTGAGTCCATCCCATCAGTTTTTAGCAGTAGTGGTCAGTAGGTGATGTGTCCTGCCATTTTGCTCCTTGTGCTAGCTTTCCCCAGAGTGATCTACTCCATACTGCTCTGGGCAGAATCTTCCATACATCCCTCAGATGCACTTCTCCTGTTCATGCCAAGAAGCAGTATATGGAGCCAATTTGTAAAAATTCGGTGGTTTGGAATAACTGTCTCTGTTCCACGAGTTTTGGAACAGTATTTAGTAACTTTTTTTTTTTCTTCTTCTTGCTGGTGATCTGAGCACCACATAACAGACCAGCAGTACAAGCCTCTGATCTTATAAAAGGTCCAAAAAATTCTTTTAGAAACATTTATAAAAATACAGGCTGTAGAAACGAATTGGACTGTACAATGTGTACAGCTCTCAAGTTCATCCCAGAGTGGCTTCTTACCATGCTACCATTTGAAAATGAAAGGAATGCATCCATATTTCTTCTGTCCAGGAAGCTCCCGCTTCATGCATGCTCCAACATGCATCCAAGTGCAGGCTATGGGCTTCAGTTATTACATAGGAATGGGCAAGAAAAGACCCAAACTACCATCGGATAGGCTTCGCAGTTTCAGCCCCTGTGCTGAAAAGGAAAGGTGTGCTCATTGATGCATTGTGGTCGCCATTTGCTCCGAGCAAGAGTCCGTTCTTGCAGCAGCCAGGTGGGTCACTGAGAGCCTGGCTTGCCACGCTGCAAGAAGAAATTCTCTATGGTCATGCCGAGGCTTCAATGTATTCACTTTTTGGTGCTGCTACCCTCAAGTACTCTGGGTTCTCGGCCGCGGGAACTTTCAAGAGACCGTTAGGTTTGGTTTCCTTCGGTAAGAAGTCCTGCTGGTAGTCAGGATTGTCCAGATTTATTTGGTGGTTGCCCGCCTGGATCCAGTATGGAGAGCTCTCAAAGACCGTCTTGGCCAGCGGAGACTGGTTGGTGTTGAGATACTCAGGGTTGTCCACAGCTGTGCTGTGTGAATTCTGGTAGCTGGAGTCTGTGGGGACCTTTGAGTTTGCCGTGAGAGAGAAGTTGTTGTAGATTGGATTCTGGACTGCTGAGCCAGATGCTTTCTTGGGCACCAACTGGTTTACATACTCTGGAATAGAAAATAAATAAATAAATATGAGAAAGAATGAAAACAAGGACATGTAACTAATGCAGGTATTTGCATCACCCGATGTGCAGTTTCAACCCAGTTGCCACTTGCTCTTCACACACAGCATCTCATAGAATCACAGAATCATTAAGGTTGGAAAAGACCTCAAGGATCATCAAGTCCAACCATCAACCCAACACCACCTAACCCACTAACCCATGTCCCTAAGCACTCACTGAACTTCCCCAAGCAGAAGAGAGCCAAAGGCAGGGACTGCCTTGCCCTGGCACTAAATGTGCTGCCCTGAAGTTCACCTTCAGGAATTCAGTCTGCAAAAGAGCAGAAAGATGTCTTGGACCATGAGAGAGTGAGATAGCTGCTGCTGATTTTAGTGACATGTGGGTGGCTATGTCCCAGATACAGTTCTGAGATAGCAGTCAGGGAGCTTTGCTGCCAGAAGCTGTTTCCCCAGAAAAAAATTGTTTAGACACGAGGAAAATGCCTAGAAAATATAGGACTGGCAGCAACAGACTCCACGTTTCATTTAAATGCCATCCCTTACAGGGTCTTTCACCCTTTTTAGCTTTGGTGTATTCTTGGAAGGGTTGGTGGGGATTTTTTAAGGGCACAAAGCGTCGTGACTACATAACCCAGCACCAGCTCCCTTGGGGCTGGCTGGCTCGCTCTCTGACCGCCTACACTGTAAGTCCATCTGCAATTGTGAGCTGCCTTCTATGCATCAACATCTGAAAGCAGTGAGACTGCCAGAAAGCTGTGTGTATTGCTGAAATCGTTTAAGCAGCGAAACATGGTTTTTAGAGGATATTTTCCCAAGTAGAAAGCTTTAAACATATCACCACACACGCAAACTCCCCAGCCAGATGGCACACATGGCAAACATGAGGAACCTGGCTGGTGAAGGAACTGAAATGAGAAACAGCCAGAAGCAGCCAGATAAAGTGTAGGAAAAGGATACGTGCTCATGTTTCCACTCCCATTTACCGAGCAAAAAAAAAAAAAAAGGTAGGAAGCATTTGGATTGCTTCCTTTCTACAGAAAAGGAAGGACAACAATTATATTCCCACCCAAATGGCTTGTGAATGGCTGGCTGTGGGATGGAGATGTGGGAGAAGTATTCACCTGGGGCTGGCAGGAAGCTGTCATCTATGCTGTCCTCCAAGAAAGCGCCCGTTGGGTCTGAGCTGTATCTCTGAACAAAGCTGTCTTCCCTCACAGGGTGCCCCTGCTAGGTTTGAAGTAGAGAAAATCAATATTAAAGGGACTGTTTTGTAGAAGTTGATCCACATAGGAGAGGTTGCTCCTTTTTTAAAGGTCATCCCACTTACCCCGTTTCTGTCAATGCAGGTTGTAGCAGAATTGTTGCTAGTAGCACTCTTTAAAAAGAGAGAGGGAGAAAACACAGACATTATGAGAAGCAGTTCACTCAAACTTGCTTGTCCTGTTTCTACAGGGGAAAAGTTTCATACCAATGAGCTCAGGAGAGGAGTGCGGGATGTTGAGGGGCTGTTGAAGAAGCCCTGGTGTGGCACAAGATACTCATCTGCGTCCACTATATCTTCCATGTCCTCCTCTTCCATCAGGGTGCGGTAAAACTTGGAGTCTGTAGGGCTTGGCAGGTGCATCCTATCGTCTCCCTGTACGACAAGTCAGTGTGAGAGAGGATTCACAGACCCCCCTTCAAGCCCTCGTTATCCCCACCCCTGACAAACTAATTTAGCAAGAGGTCCAAGATGTTTAGCCAAATTTACCTAGAGTTTAGGGGAATTTGGACCTGCAATCTCTGTCTATGCTGCTGCAAAATATCTGCATTTTGAAGAGGATCAAACTCTGTTTTCCTCTCAGGAGTGCAGTATGGACTGTTACTGGTCTGAAACTGGGACCAGTACTAAGGAAATAGTGACTGGTCTTGAAATTCTGTTTGTGGTTCTAGATGAATGTGTTAAGACCTGGAAAGCAACAGTAAATCTGGCCTTAAATTATCCATATCCTATGTTTTCATATGCATTACCAATCATTTTGCACCCCGTATGAAATGCCCATCAGACATCTTCCTGCCATTGGGTTTAGTACCTGTATGACGAGATAGCGTGGGGGGTCACGGGCCATCTTAGAGAACTCCGCTATCAGTTCACGAAATTTGGGACGGCTGTCTGCATCGATCATCCAGCCTGAAGGGGTGACAGGGAAAGCAACGCACAAATCAAGTTGTTTTGGAGATCAAACACAGAGCTTAAAATAAAACGTAACAGTGAAAAGAACATCACCATTGTGCTGTTAAGGATTTACCCCTAAGGGACCACAACAAAAAGTTCATTCACCAGGTACTGCTGTGAATTTCAGCATTTAAAATGCACCTCTTGGCAGTTTGGGGAAGAATGAAGGAGGTAGTAAAAGCCTGCAGATGTGCAGTGATCTGACCATCCAGTCCCCCCTGCACTGCTTTGTGAAAGCCTGGGAAGCCTACAGCAGAGGCTACCCTCTGTACCAGATGTCTTCTAAAATTCAAAACATCCTCGCTGGGGATGTATTGAATTAGTAAATGGACTTTAACAAAGGCCAGTCCTACAGCTTAGTGTGGATCAACGCTAAAAGAGATTTTGAATATAGATACTGGTGGTTTAACGTGAGATTACTTAGGAAACCCACACTTTCTGTTATCAACTAACAGATGAGCTGATGGAGAGACTCTTGTGTTCAAAATTAAAAATAATAAAGGTCAAGCTTGGTGTATCTGGAGGAACTCATAAGAAACAGCTTATCTATAGTAATGGAGAAATGAAGTAATATGACATCAGAAATATCCATTAGACAAAATCTCATCATTGCCAGTGATCTTTTACCACGCTAGAAGTAAGAACCCATGCTAATCCAAACAGAAATCTTTTTTGCTTTCAGACAGAGTGGAGCATCTGGGAGTTTGCTGCTGTTGCAGAAGTAGCATCTACTATTTCTGAACTGACCTCTGAGTTGCACATGTTTAAATACTGCTTCTTAAATTAAAAAAAAAAAACCTAAAAACTGTTGTGCAATAACTTTGAACATTTCAGTCGATACTCTATGCTTATAAAAGAGATGACTGGAAATCCTGAATTTCGTTAGACAAAATGGCATGGCTTCGACAGGGTCTATGCTGTAGCCTGCAAACACGGGATGATCAGAGCAGTGATAAATGTGCAACTGAGTCTTGTGGCAGAAGGAAGGCTCAAAGCCCAGATCCTCATAGTCTTAAATTCAGCATAACGGTATGAAAAGGGATGGGGATGCTCCACTGATGGTGGTGTTTTAAAAAGCAACAGGTACCTGATTAGGTGCCTGGAAAAACGCCTACTTTCTAAAGGAAGGCAAACGGATGGAGCTGCTGAGCGCTGCAATGGCTCAGCCCCTAAGGACATGCTCTGGTGCAGAGCTTTCAAAGCCCTGGGACATGACTGCTGCACGCGGAGATGGTGACAGGGCTGAGGTGTCGGCAGGGTTCAGCATCACCGACGAGAAGTTTCCAGGACACTGCGTTTGGGTCTGGGCACCTCCCAGGCTAAGTGCACGCAGCTGGATCCCGTTCCAGCTCGCTCTGGTGAGAACAGGATCGGGCTCTCCCTGGGCAGTGCCTTGTCCTGACAAAACAATGCTGGGGCACTCCAGGACTCCCCAAAAGTGCTGCACTACAGGGTGTTCGCGGCAGCGTGGCTCCTGTTTCAGGAACAGCTCCATTTTGCACCAGTGAGAAGGTCTTAAATGCCACCTAGTGGGCTTCTCATCAGCATCCTCACAGATGCTACTGGCAGCAAGCAGGGATGTGGCACTCATGATCTAGACATGCACGGGAAGCAAGGCAATAATCAGACATTTTAGCAGCTGATATAGATGGCAAAGGGCTCTGGGGTTCATTTAGCCCTAACAATGACCAAAAAAGTGCTTCAGAGCCCCCCCAGCTCCTGTGCTACTTTACAGCAACAGCTGTATGCCAGAAAGGAGCCACCCAAAACAAAAATTAGGAGGAAATCGGATGAGCAACTCTGGATGCTCACGTGCATCTGCCATTATGGTGGTGCCTGTGCTCCCAGCGCTCCTTTAGTAAAAGGAGGACATAACCCATGTGCACGACTGTGGGGGGAGGCATATTACTGAACTAAGGGGGAGCCTGAGGGAGAAGGCAGTGTTAATTTTATTTTCTAGACATATAAAACTAGAATATCAAGTAAAGTGACTGGTGTTATGCTCGTTTATACTGCCTGACAATATCACTTTAAAATAATTGACAATATCAGCCGGTAGTGTGAAGGGTGAAAAAAATATTAGTTGACTAATTAGTGACTAATGAATTAGTGACTAATGAAACCATACCCCATGCTCCTAGCTACAGCTCAGGGTGCAGGAACACACGCTGGTGTCACCACTCTTTTCACATAACCCTATTTCTGTGCAATCGCCAAGAACACAGCAGATACAAATGCGACATAACGAAGGCAATTGTGCTACTTATTCAACTTGGGTGAGCACCCAACAAATGTGAACTCACATTTGACCATGATCATGTACACATCGATGGTACAGATGGGGGGCTGGGGCAAACGCTCGCCCTTCTCCAAGACAGAGGAAATTTCACTGGCGGGGATCCCATCATACGGCTTGGACCCAAATGTCATTAGCTCCCAAACTGTCACACCTGCAGGGTGGGAAGAAAAGACCATGAGAGAAGCTTTACTGGGGGCCCAGGCGCTTGCCCTGGGCACAGAGAAGCGATGAGCAGAGAGGGCTTTCCTGGAGGTACTGCGTTGCCACAGCCCCACCCAGGAAAAACATTTTCTGCCATGATTTTAAAGAGAGACAAATTAATAAAACAGGTTGAAATCATCCGGCTTTCCTTCAGCTAGTATCTCAGTGTCGAACATCCCACAAACTTCCCAGCCCCAGAGAAAGGAGATGCAGGTCACTGCCTCCTGACTCCAACTCAGCAAGTGGTTTTAAAAATTGAAGTTGTAATTTGTTTGAAAACAATCTCTCTGGAGACAAGCAAGAGCAGTTTTTGAAATATGTGTAAACCAGTTGCCTCAGTGCCGGTTGCTGACGTACCACATACTCTTGTGATGTAGCTGTTGTGATTGTCTGGTAGCTTAGGATACAAAACAAGATTTTGGATGCCAAGATACATAAATGGATTAAGAGCACCAAAGGCTGTACTTTTTCGAAAAGGACACAGGATCTGACCATCTGCATTAAATATTTTCCAGGACTATAAGAGCCCATGGAGTGGAAATTGTGCAATAAGTTGCTTTGAAAAGTATCCTTTCTGCTCCTCTTTCTTTCAAGCTGGCTTATGAACTGTGCCAAATAGAAAACGAATTCTCTAAGGATGTTATCACTTTGCTTTCCCTTTAGTGTTGTCCTCTCAACACCAGGACAGCACAAACATTTTAGGCCACAGCAGTTACACTGATTGACACTAACTGCCAGCGTGCCCAAAGGTTTTAAGTCCTCCCTCTGTGTTACATGGAATTATTGTCAGCCCAGTTGTATTTCATGTGAAGTTGCTGAAAAAAAGCATCAGCAGAACTTCAGCAAATGGAGCAGAACCTACCTGCACACCCCCTGTCAGGGGAGGGCTCATCATCTGAAAGCATATTCTGCAAAAACTTCTTACCCCTCACTAGCATGCGATTTCATGGGAATTTTACTTTATTGAATAGGTGATTTGGGCCCATTGTTGATGTTTAATCTCTTAATGTTCTCATAACAGGAACCAAAAAGCTTTGTGTAGAGCCACTAGCCCATCCTGCAACTTTCCAACCCATTTGCAATAACTATAACTGGGGTTTAGACTCACCGTAACTCCAGACATCACTTTGATGAGTGTAAATACGATGTAAAATTGACTCCAAGGCCATCCATTTAATAGGAACCTAGGAAAATTCACAAAGAAGCCTTAAGAGGCTGACTCAAAATTTATCAGCAATATTTACCACCAGGTGGTGTTTTTAAACCAATAGTTTGGTTGCAGAAGGGAAAAAACCCCAACCAGCAAACACCACAACCATCTGAGTGGTAAAGCAGGCAACTTTAAAGTCCCTTATTATTATTTTCATTTATTATGTTGAACCTGGGAACTCATGAAATATTAGGCATATTAGAAATACCTCTTACAAATTAATTTTACAATATTTTTAACTGTCAAATTACTATCTTTTTTTGAACCTTCTCCTATCATCACAGGCCACAAATCCAATCTCAGGCTGTATGACAAAGACTGATCTGCGCTCATATGGTTTCTGTTTATGGTCTCCACAAGATTTGCAAGCAGCTTCTCTTTAATTTCTCAGCAGGACACATTCCCTCCATCAGCACGTAGTACAACGCGAAGGCGTGTTGAACCAAGTCTGACAGGTCTTTCTTCTGCTATAAATACACAGCATTCCCTTTCTCTTCATAAACTGCGCAGTGTTATTGGTGTTGGCTACACTGATTAATTCAGCCGTGATTTTTTTTTTTAATGTTTTTTTAATAATCTTTTAATGCTTTTTCCCAGACATTCTGGGTGGGAATTTCAAAAGCATTCATCGCTCTGCTACCTCCGCTCCCACTGCAGTCCCACTGGCCTGACGCTGCTTCGGCTGATTTCAGAGGACTCCCACAGGCTTCAAAGGCAGCACACTGAGACGGCAGCTGAGCGCTTTGAAAAACCCATTCTCTCTTTTTTTTTTTTTTTTTCCCCCTGTGTTAAGGTTCGTGCGCACGCACAAACATCGACGAATGCGCAGCGGTTCATTCTGCAATGCACTTTACCTTGCCGCCCTCGGCGTGATACTCCTTCTCGTCGGCTCCCAGCAGCTTTGCCAGCCCAAAGTCCGTGATTTTCACGTGTTGAGGAGTCTTAACAAGGACGTTCCTGGCAGCAAGGTCACGGTGCACCAGGCGACGCTCCTCCAAATAGTTCATTCCCTGCAATATGACAGACCATGGGTAGGCATCACGCTCTTTGGGCTTGGACGCGCTAACGGGTTACCAAACGTCAGCTGCACATGGTAACCTATCTCCCCTTCAGACGAAGGTTGTCTGTTTCGATTTATGTGATGCTTATTGCGAGGTGAGGATGTGCGCTTGCACAGTAACAAGGAGACGTAACCATTAACCTCCAGGAGCCTTTTGGTGGGTCCATGTGCCAGGGGAGTCATGGAGAAAAAAGGGACAGTAGTAGGTATAGTAAGGGATGCGAGTCCTTTGGGATCTATTTCAAGAAATATAAAAGTGGGACAGGACTTACAAGTAAGGGGGGGGCAAACCCTTCTTTCAGCCACATTTGTGCAACCCCAGTGACCTCAGGAGAGCATAGTGCAGAATTTAATAATCACCTTCCACACACGCACAGGCCAACCTTACAGAGAGTAGGTAGACAGTAATGCCCTGGGAGAAGAATCCAAGCAAAAATAAATGAATTGTTCAAAGTTGCTGACTCTGCGTCTCATTACAGAGTACTCTGCCTTCTCCCTGATAACAATGAGGCATTCCACCACAAGGGTGAGAAAACGAAATAAAAATTTAAAAAATCATTTTATGGCTAAGCTCAATTCCTCTTTGAAAAGGCAAGTTCTTCCAGTTTCTCTGTCTCCCATGATTAGACTGGATTCGCCATAGCTTACGTGCTTTTTTGGTACAACTGCCTCTCTAGGAAGAATATGACTGATTGTGCCAGTTTGACTTTTAAGGTATGAACCTAACAGCTGCATTTCTGACCACAGAGATTATTCCCCTTTCCCTCAATTCCAATCGCTTGGTGTATGGAATCAAAAAGTTCACATTTTCCAAGTTTCCTGCAAGATCCTTTCTAAAAACCACAATTACTCCCAGTCGATAGGTTTCTGCTGGCAGCAGCTTACGTGCTTGTATTTTTATGAAGAGAGAATTAACAAAAAAAGTACTTCTACAAAGCTAACACCCAAATGATCATATTGATGTGATGACTGCGCACTGGAGGGAATAATCCCCCTCCAGCCTCCACCCCCTTCCTAAACCCACGGCTAATCTGGACCACCAGTGACTCCTCCAGACAAGTCCCCCAGCAGAACTTCACCCATGCACTGCTGATGCTGCCAAAACAAACCACCCAAACAAACTGGCGCAATGCCACCGCAAGCGTGCATTTAATTACGCAAATCTCTGGCGAGCAGAGCTCTTGAAACAAAAAAAAATCTTGAGCTTCTGACAGAAAACAGAGTACCTTAAAAAAAAAAAAATAATCCCATAATCTAGCTCCAGTAGGAGAAAAAATTTCCTGCTCAACATGTCTTGCTGCAGAGGCTTATTAAGACGCAAAGCTGCTGAAAGGCAGAATATCCGTTTCACACTCAGCTGTTGAAGACGCTGATGGCTAAAAAGACTTGTGCATGTGCATAACCGTACACCAAAGATGTTGAACTGCTCATCTAGAGAGTTCAGCAGATCTTTAATTGTATGCAGGCCTGAGGTTTAAGCCATTTTTCATCATTAAATGTGAGACCAGTATGTTCAAAGAGTTACTTCACAGTCTTTCTGCACATGGAGTGTCTATGCTTTGTCCTAACATCTTGTCGGAAAGACGGGACTCAGTATCTCAGTGAAAGAGAATGTTTGTAAAAGATGCAAAGAAAACTTATTTCAAAGCTGTGAAAACAGAAACAAAAAGAAGCTTCCCAGGGAACTTGCCTCCTGCTGGTTAGTTACCAGGCACAAATGTATTTGTTTCAATTTTTGTCCTCCTCTAAAAGTACATTTTTAGAGAGTCCGAGAATGTCCAAAAATCTGGCACGACTTTATGATAGAGTAGTAACACCAGACACATTGGTGGGAAAAAGCCGTGTGCGTGATTTACGAGCCCTTTGAGAAGAACTTCAGTGCAGAGAAGCACAAAGGAGTATGGTGAAGGTCAGGCATCACTGGAGAGGGTAGAGGTTGCTATGGGCGAGTGTTGAACCGACACGAAAAAAAAAATCAAACAGAAGCTAACAATTGTGAATGGCAAGCTTTCGGGCAAGCAATGCCCCCAGGATCAATTTGGGGACACATTTTGCCACCTTAAAAATTAACAAGGAGGAGAAGGAGGAAGAAAATGTGGTCTCCAGCTCATCGTCCAAAGGGACTGAAACCAGAACAGAGTGGTAATTGATTTTACACAGGAGAGCAAAAGAGTCAGAAAAAAGGCAGTTCACACCCCAGGTGGGTGCATAAATTAAAATTCACTTGCTGTGGAGCGCGCTGTAAAAAAGCACACACACAGAGATGAAAAATGTGCTCTGTATACTTTTGGCAGATACATTCCTGAGGTCCTCAGCATGTTTCCTGAAAGCAAACCACGGCTGGGTGAGCCTGGGATGTACCCAAGGTCTTGAGGGACCGATAAGGCTGTAAGTGTGCGGTTAGGTTGCAGACCAGCATTCCCGAAATAAGCAGCGTTAAAGCAGCTGGACTTTGCGGATCCTGCCATCTCGTATGACAAATCTCCAACAAACTGCAGCTATTTTTTTTTTTGCTAGGTTTGCTCCATTGCCTCCATGCTTGCAAATGGCTAACCACCTTCCAAACACAGCATATGGCTGTGAAGGGCTAGGAGGCTCTACTTCAGTTTCCATTGCTGCTCTTCTCTTTGGCATACAGTGCCAGGGGTGACAATGAGTCTGCTATTTGATGCTACGGTGATTGCCATCAGGTTACAAACACCGATTGAGTGCATATAAATTACAGAACAGCCTTGGGTGCCTGAATGTCTTTTGGTCACAGCCAGCCTGTGCTAGAACATTATTTACTACTCTGCAGTTTAGATCACCAGTCCTCAGAGATTTCAGCCTGAAAAATCGGCGTCGTTCCCCACACAAGGACAACACCACTGTTTGCCCCCAAAGAAATCCACTGACGGAAGCTGCACTTTAGTATGGGAATTGCCAAATTCTGCTCCCTTGCCTGCCACAGCTTCATTGTGTCACGTCAATGTTTCATTGCAGGGTGTTTGGTTTGGACAGAAATGCCTTGGTGACAACATCACATGGTCTAGGAGCATTTTGAAGAGTAGTGAAGGTTTGCACACCAGCTTGAAAATGGTATATTCCCTAAGATGAAGTAACCACTCACTGTCACCTCTAAGGTATCTAGAAACCATGTGGTGAAATATAAAGACTTATAGAGACAAGTAAGTAAATAAATTAATTGTAGTACTTATATAAATATAAAAGAATTATATAAATAAAAAGACCTATAGAGACAAGTAAGTAAATAAATACATTATGCACTGTCAGATCTCCACGTTACAGTCTGTTTTAGCTGATCTGGAGGTGTGCCGGTCCACTTACCTTTGCGATCTGCACACACCAGTTGAGAAGGTACTGGGAGCCGATGTTGTCCTTGTGCTCTCGGATGTAATCGAGGAGGCAGCCATAAGGCATCAGTTGTGTGATGAGCTGAACAGTAGAAGTGAGGCAGATTCCCAACAAGCGGCACACATGAGGATTGTCAACACTAGCCATCACGTAAGCTTCCTGAGAAGAAAGGGGGAAAAAAGCAACTTGAAACACTTGGCATGACAGAAATGTTTGGAGGCAGTTTAAAATGTCTGTCATTCAAGAGGTTGCTAAAATACTATATGCAAACTCTGTGCCTCATATCACATACAAAATACTCATATTTCCCACTCTATGGACCAGTTTTTTTCCACTCAGTGGAAGGTCCAGATTCTGAACACTGAAGCATCACTGAGATTCCACAGAAGAGCCAGTCTCCCACTGCTGGTACACCAAGCAAACACTGGATATAAAACCCTAGGGAAAAAACTTATGGACCTAGGAGGAATTAATAAATTGAACATCAGCTGGAAGCTGATGGGATTTCATAATTTTGAACACCTAATTGCAAGGACAACACATCTTGTGAACTTCTGTCATATGGCTTTTTTCCTTCACAAAGCTTTTCACAAAACTAACTGGAAATCAGTATTTTTGAGACTTCTGCCCCTGTGTCAAAGTTAATACTAACCAGAAAGTCAAAAGTTGGGATCTAAGATGGGACTGACAATTTGACTTTTTTTAAGAGACAAGGCTTCTTTCGTTATATCATTCTTCAGTCCATGTCAAAACAAACAGGTTAACAGATAGCCTCTTCAGAAGCCTGAATACATCTTACTTTAAGCAACACTGGTAAAAATATTGTCCCCAGTTGGAAAAGCTCTTTTAGACCCATATAGCAATATAAATGATACCAGGAAGGTACTTACAATGTGCAACCCCAAGCATAACAAACCCTTTGATCAACTGGAATTTTGTGTTTGAGTTTCATAAATATGTGAAAAACTCTTCAAGCCTGGCTTCACCCTATGTAGTTTTAGGTACCTACCCAAGGTACCCAAGATACCTCCTCTTCCTTTACTCCTTCTGCAAGAGAAGAGAGGCCCCTTCAGGGGCTGCTGCAGTATGCTACAGACACAGCTCCAAACCCCCCAACTTCATGGTTTTCGCATGCAAAAAACAACTTACAGATTTAAATTTGAGATCTGTATTTATACTGACATTCACTGTCAAGTGCCAGCTCAAGTAATGGATTCCAATTGGGGAAAAAAATTAGAGGTGAAGTTAATTGGGTTTTTTTTAGCTAACTTTGTGTCTGATGTACAATATGTCACTTTTAGACATTTTTAAAGACATTTTTTGAAAACCAACACAATGGGAAATAAATGGGAACTTTTCCACGCAGTGAGCTTTTAGGTCAGCATCTTAACTCAGCGTGTAGAGTGACACCAACTAATCATCCCCTGGCAATTCAGCATTAGGCTAGCAGCCCTCCAAATGCTAAAATCATAGTCAAGACACTATTGTGGCAGGGAAAAGAGCAAATCTGCAATTTCTAAGAGCTTAAGAAAAGAAATACCATAGCGATTCACTCATCATCTAACAAGCTTTCCACAGATGTCACATAGCTGTGTAGCTGGTAAGAACTATTATTAAACAAAGTTATTAGAGCGATGACGTTCAAGAAATAAGCAACCCCAATTCTTAAGCAATACTTTCTGGCCTCGGTAATGCTGTTTGACGTGCCAGCCTAAGCAAAACCTGATGGAATGCTGCTTCTTCTGAGGTGCTAATTCTGCATTTGGTATCCTTGTTTTGGAGCCCCCGGGATGCAAGTGGCCCCCAGGCAGCCAGGTTGGAGAAGATCTCTGGCAGAACTGGATACGTGCTCAGCCTACTGCAAGATGTGAGCAGGACTTTGAAAAAGAGCCCTCTGTCAGGGCTAGCACTGATGCTGTGGGCTAGCCTTGGAAAGATAAAGCAAGAATACAATGTGCTATTTGATTACATGGACGTTTGTGGCAGTGTTTTTTAGAGAACCTTGTGAATCCACTATACGATGCTCAGATGTAGCAGGGACTGAAACACGCTCGTCTCCTTAGGCTCCCAAAACTGAGCCATCATACCAATGAAGGGCATCTGCTCCTTGCCTTGCTTCCAGGGGATTCCGGTCCATGCTGTATTCACTTCAGCGGGCAGAGGCGAAGCTGCAGAGTTGGAGCTGTTCTCACTGCCCATCTGCCGTGCAGCCCCCGCAGGGCTGACCTGGGGGCCCGAGAACTGGGATGTTGAAAGAGCAGGGTGGGCGTACAGGCCACACAGCTTTCAGAGAGCATCCAAGCTTTGACACAGCCTATTACATTTGATACAGCGAAGTCAGAGAGGCCACCACCTCCTCGCAAAGAGCAGAAGGGAGCTATTGTGCGGTTGTGGGTCCCTCTAAGTAGCCCAGGACATTAAAGTGGGCCTTTGTTTCAACTGTTTATCTTGGAAATCTCTGCGGTACTCTCTGACCTGCTCCAAGTATGCGTGGTATTCAACAACAATCTTCTGAATTAGCCCTGCCCTAATAAAGGCAGAGAGAGCTCGCCTGGATTACACAAGCTAAAGCTGCTGCGCTCGTTCTATACCTAGCATGTTTCTGTAAGACAAATCACCTTTAATTGGACATTGAGACCTCTGATGTTTCAGTGACCTTGAAAAGTTGGTTGTGCAGCAAAAATCTGTTTGGAGAGGAGCTTTTGGAGTCATCCCTCTGACTTCTTTCACTGGTTTTGTTTTTTTTTAAAATTTTATTCTGAAACATAGAATGAATTCCACCAACCGAATAATCTAAAAATGTAACAGAACTGAAAAAAGGAAGAGCTTTTTGTTAAGCATCCAAATTCAAAGGAAAAGAAAATATAATGTGGGGATATGCTACAGACACTTATTTGAAAAGAGAAAGTTACTTCGACATCACTGAAGAGCACACAGTGCCGGCATCTACTGCCCATTGTGTGACTGTGTTGTGGGGAGGGCAGGATGCAGCAGTGCAGGCTCATTCATTAACCCTTCCAGGAACTGAATGCACTTAAGTCCAAAGCATCCTTTGTGAAGACATCCCATGTCTCTTTTGGGAAGCAAGATAACTTCTTGCTGTTCATGACAGAGAAACAAGACAGCTGGGATGTTTTTTTCTTTTGGATTTATAGATAATTCAATCCTATGTAACCGAGCAACTAGCTTATGACAATCTGCAATGTCAGGATTCAAAAATCATTAGATACAATGTTATTGGTTTTAGTTCTACTGCCATAATGGCAATGAATGCCACAGTTTAAAGCCTGAAACATCAGAATAAAGAAAACAGAATTAGCTGTAAACGTATGGTCCTGACCTCTCCTTAGGTGCTACACTATAACATCAGTATTTGGACCGAGAGCAAAGGGTTCCCAAAAAGGCACAAAAGCACTTCACAGACAGGGCTGCAAAGCCCAGTACTTCGATATGGAGAATGTAGTTTGGGGTGCACAGTATTTTTCCCACTCAAAATCCTGAAATCCCTTTAGTTGTGCCAGAGGAAAATCCACAGACCACTGACAACTTGACAAAACAAACATGGAAACTTACATCAAGTATTTCCTTGTTGGCTTTTGGCGATGTAGCTTCTCTCAGTTCTTTAATAGCAACAGGAATTTTAACCTTCTCCCCTTCTGGGATCCAAAGTCCCTACCAAAAAGAAGTACAAAGAGTTACTCAGTCTCATATCTAACAGGTTAATTCTCGCAGTTATATATACGTCTTACATCTTCTGAGTAGACCTAAATATTCTGAGCAATGGGAAGCCATGGCAGACAACAAAAATATGCAAAAACTGTGTCTTGTGGGTGTTGACAAGATGCTGGTAATGCATGGAGTGGTACTTCTCTTTCAGTCCCCTCTACCACATTTTTTTGAAAAGACATGTTCATAACCGCTGCTGTATAAATAGCCCAAGAGACGCATAAAGAGCAGCTTATGTGGATGGAAATCTAATTAATTCGCTCATCACAGAACTGCATGTGCAAAACCTTGCCACTTCCAATTGATAAATCATGGGATGAAAAGAACTGGGATTTTCTCAACAAAGTGAGACGGCATCTATCCTCTAAAAGAATCCGATCCTAAATATATTCAGTGGCAGGTAGGTTTATGTCTGACTAGTTCAGTGCTCTACACGTATAGTGTCAGGAGGCCATGTAGGTGGCATGTGAACAGTATGGCACAACGAGGACACCCTGCTGAAGTACCCAGCAGTGTAGATGCACATTTTCAGAGGTCAATAGGATTTGTGGCTCTGATGATCCAAGCCGTAGCTGGAAGCCTGCTTCAGAATATAGAGCTTTATGGAGAGATATATGAATCTACAGTTTATATTTCAGTGTTACTGGCAAAGCCTGAAACACATATTCTGAATAAAAGGAT
This sequence comes from Pterocles gutturalis, assembly GCF_000699245.1. NCBI lineage: Eukaryota > Metazoa > Chordata > Aves > Pterocliformes > Pteroclidae > Pterocles > Pterocles gutturalis. The sequence continues at coordinate 43,719 of NW_010123018.1, forward strand.
GAGCACAGAAAGGTGGAACCTGGTGAAGAAGAAACAGAGGATAAACAAACACCAAGAGAAAAAAATACCCTGTGGTACCACAACTGAAGGTGTGTAGACACTTCCACAGATCTGAGTCACTTCTAATGATTGAAAAAGTGTGATTGACTGTAAAAAAAACAAACCAACCCAAACCCAGAGGACACTGAGCTGACCAAAATTGGATTTCTTTTTTTTCCTAATATTCACAACAGGGTCTATTTGGCTGCAGTAGTTTTTAAGTGGAGATCTTTGTCCCTCAGCTTCAGCAGTATGGCTTTGGCAACATCTTATGTAAAACTTCCCATGTTACCTGATTCATAAGTCAACTGATGATGATGGAGTCATCTCTCTACCATACAATATACACATTCTATAAAATCTAGTTTAAAAAAAAAGTAAAAATCCACACAATGATCGCAGTGCCCAGTTCTTGCTTTGGTTGTGTGGCTTCTGCACGAGAGACCAAGATGAAGAGAAACATGCTGATCTTACCTTATAAACAGTACCAAAAGCACCGGAGCCTAAAACTTTGACCTTTTTAAATTCTGTTTCCTTTAAAATTCTCAGATGAGCCTGGTTTGGTGCCTCCCCGCTGGGTGTCAGTGGTTCAACAAGCTGAAGCAGAAAGAAGAAGATGTTAGAAAGATATATAGTCTAGGAGGACAGCAAGCAGCACAGTTTGTGGAAACAAATAAATCCTTCCTTTAAAATAATGAACATTTTATTCCACATGGAGTTTACAGGAGGACAGGTCCACTCTGACTTACAGTAATAAATATCTAGAGTTGCTCCAAATTTCAGAGGTAAAATAAATCACAGAGTGGTGACCGCTGTTTTGAAGGAGAACGAAGAAATAGTACTGTTCAAATGAAGGCTTTGCTTCAAAGCCTTAAAACACACGGCACGAAGAACAATGTAATTACTACAGATCTTAAAGAAGATTTTTTTTTTTTGAACTTGCAAATAAATTATAAAAATATTTTAAATAATGGCCAAGAATCATCTGCAACCTTTCAGGTCTGTTCTTGTTTTACTGGATGAAATTCCCATGGTACCATGTAAACCGCAGAGTTTACAAGCAGCAATTGAAACTCTGAGAGTGATTCTTTTCTCAATAAAAAGGGCGATGTTGAATTGACTACTGATGTTTTCAAAATTTGATCTAAGCCTTATTGAAAACAGCACTAATGCCCTCCAAACAGAGAAATGGAACACTTTTTTGATGCGTAAGTCAGCTTTTTTGCTTAGTGATTTTTCTTTTTCCTTTCCTTTGAATAAAACCGTATTTAGTTAGATACAATCTGATTTTAGTGAGCCCACAACCTTTCTGTTGTGATGAAATATCCTCGCTTTGAGGAGTCCAGAGGGTACAATATGAGCTGAGCACAAACTGAACTCTACTATCACAACTGTAGAGTATGTAAAATATTGTTAGGTAGTGCATTAAAAAGCAGGACAGCTTTTTTTTTTTTAGGGATTTTAGCAGCTCACTCTGCAATGCCAGCAAGCACAGAAAGAAGCTGCAACTGGGCTTTTAGCAGAATACTAAACACAATTAGCTAATTATTTACTAGGATTGGACTAGAAAGAGAAGGGAGCTCATCATAAAAGAGTGGCTTCAATTCAGGATAAAGAATTTTTTTTATTTTATATGTGAGGAACCCAGAGGGTGATGCTTAGCGCACACAAAACTATGGAGAAAACAAAAAGCAGCGTAGAAACCTTGTTCATGGCCTAACAGGGTGAACCATTCACTTTGATGGCTTAGTGGACTTTTTGTGCTAAAAACAAACCAAAGACAAGGCACAAACACTTCCTCAATTCATTCCCTCCCCTCTTTTCATTTTTTTTTTCCCCTCAGGATCTGGCATATGCCTGATCAAGGAGGTCAAAATTTCCAAAGTGCCCCCCAGTTGCCACAGCAGCCTCAAGGCTTGTCCGGAGGGAGAAATGGTTTGAGGCTGTGGGTCTACGTGGCAAAGTGGTATGGATCAGCAAACACATGGCACCTCACCCTGAAAGCATATTTTTTTTCCTGAGTAGACAATCTCAATGATTTTCACTGGGATTTAGACATCTAAATCCCCTAAAGCTTTTGAAAATTATATCCAGAGGGATCAGACTTAAGATTAAGCAAGAAGGTGTTAGGTGCCCGCCGCCTCTTTTCCAACTAGAGCAACAGACACTGCAACAGCCAACCCAAGGGCTCGTTAAGTTACAAAACACGGTGCTTTAATTCTCTGTTAGGAGGAGGCTGGCACACGTTGCCCCCATAAAAGCAGCATTGCAGCTGTGCCGGCAGCGCTCACCTCCCTCTCCTGCAGCAGCCGGCGCAGGGTCCGCTTCCTGACGATGTGGCGTCTCCGCAGGTAAAGGCCGATGCCCAAGCCCACCACCACCAGGCACAGGAGACCTCCGACGACGCCAGCTGCGATAGATGGGATTTTGGAGCTGCAAGACAGGAGATAATGTAGAAAGAGAAAAAAATGCTTAAGTGTAAGACTGAAAAAAACCAACCCTAAACCCTACAGGCATTGCATGAAGCTGTAGGTTTTGATCAAACACATGCTCTGGACATCCACTTACGCCTATTTGACATTTCAGGTATCTTGGGCATCTGTATTTTTAAGTTCCTCGTCCAGTGGTTGTATTTATTGGTTTAATTGTTTAAGAAAAAGTGAAGGATCAAAAGAACTGAGCTGATATGAGACCACTCTGACTTTTACTATGCTTGGAAGTCAGCGTTTCTGCTCCACTGTTGGCCATCTCCTCCCATGGAGCACATCAGCATCAAATCTGTGATGCCTCTGTATGCCACCCACAGGCAGCATGAATCAGCTACACGAAGCACGTGGAGACGAGGTGATATCAAGAAAACATATGCAGTTGTGACAGCAACAATGAAGCTGACATCTCACCATTATGTGGGAGGGGGGGCATGCTATAAGGATCATGATGTACTTCAAATAATTAGCCCTATTTCCCAAGTACAAAATGTCTGAGGCCAGGTAACGTGTGAACCATCAACATTGCATGTACAGATTGCTGCCTGTTTATTAGAGCCTGGGTCATTTCAAATTGAAGTTGAAAAGAAAATACCATTTTCCAAGGTTGTTATCTGGTCTGTATTTACAGACCCATCATAGCTCTTTCTAAGTTGCCCCAGGGTTTACTATTAAATAGAACCCCTTTTAACAGTACTTCTAGGCTGCATTTGTCTTGCCATAGCATGACTTTGTGGCCAGAAACTAAATCCCTCTCCATCGGTCAGAGAAGCCTGTTCGCTTGTTGCATGACCTTGAGCAATGCAATGTAAGACCTAGTGTGAAGAATGAACATCCATCCGTGCACAGAGCAGTTGGAGATACACAGATCACAGGGCTGGAACTCCCTGTGTCTCTGAGATGAATCCCCAGCAATGCAGTTCAACCATATGAATCCTAAACATCTTTCTCTCTGCCACTAGCCCTCAGTCCTTCCTGTTTCCAGCTCCTCCTTTTGTTCTCCACTACCAGATCCCAGGCCTCACCTTGACAAATTAGCAAAGCAGAATGAGGTTCCTGAGTCTTGTGCCAGTAGGAATATTTCTCAGCTCTTTAAACCATTTTTATAGATCAGAGCCTGCTCTAATCTGTCACTTCCCTGTACAGAGCTGAAGACTTAACTTCAGTCCCAGCCTTGCAGTGTCCAGCATGGAAACGTAAACACGTATGCATGCTTTCCAGACCTGTCATTAATTGTAGCAGATGAAATACTCACCCGTTTGGACAGCCTTCAAGACCTGGCCCTTTGCACCTGTAAAAACAAATGAACATTACCAACATATTAGCTCTGGCATACATACTCCTATAATTCCAACTAAGAAGAGTGCTACTGATTGAAAAGCTTGTGTTCCAGAGCAGCCCAAGTATTAACCTAGGAATTTATAATAGTCATACACTCTACTAAATATCAGTCAACGGCCTTCCTCCAAAATATTTTATCTAGAGGCATAGTTATGCTGTATAAAGGCTATTTTCAGTCATACACTCTACTAAATATCAGTCAATGGCCTTCCTCCAAAATATTTTATCTAGCGGCATAGTTATGCTGTATAAAGGCTATTTTAAAAAAACTTTAATCATGTGGTAGAATGGGGGGGGAGGAGATAGGTACACAAAATTCAAATGGACCTGGGTTCCCTGGCTCTGCGTGGACAGCTGCGTTAGTGCAGAAGCTCAGGGCTGGCTGTGGAGGCCAGCAGCAGCCTTTCCCCTGCACAAGGGCAAAAAGCTGCATGGAAACGTGTCACTGCAGACCCTCCTGCATCATCCTTGTTTCCCGATAAGTAAAAGATTACAATTTCCAGACTTTCTATTGCAATGGAGAACTTGGGTAGCAGATACATGCTTCCATCAGAAAACAGGATTTGACCACAGTCCCTTTGGTTATGATCCATTGGTATGTGCCTGTGATATTTTTCTTTCAGAATCTAAGGTCTTATATTACTGGTAATGTAAACAGGTACAACAGTTACCTAGACAGCCAGAAACTCTCCAAGCAAGCCATTCACCCTCCATTTGAGTTTTAAATGCCTGAAATTCATTTTGGCAGCCCAATGCAAAAAACAACACTAATGAAAACACAGTGATTGCATTCACTTGATGGTCTAATGGGTGGGAGAGGAACTGCGAATTCCCTAAGTGCTGCTGGGCTACAAGATGTAGGCTCTTCATGGGAATTGTGGTCTTTGTGGTGTTGACTGAGGAAGGAGAGCATTATAGAGAGGGTTACATCACCTCTGAAAAAAAAAAAAGCACAGCAAGGAGAAAAGTCCAGTTTGTGGTATTCGGTCCCTGTGCTGACTTAAAAGAAAACGGATCATCCCAAAACAACTCCAGAGGAGGTCAAGTAGGGGGTAAGGAGTGAGGCAGTGCCAGGAAAACTGTTCTGAATTCCCTCTTGTCGAGAGGAGGAACCAGAAAAATCTCAAAATGGCAGGTGGAGTTGCAGATCTTGTCTCATAACTTGATCTAGGTCTCGGGAAGGAAGAGGTGAAGCAACTACTCATTTTATTGGATTTTTGTTTGTTTGTTTGTTGTTTTTCATTACTCTGATCGTCCCTCATGTATTTGCCTTGTTTCTGGGCCAACGCAGTCCTCCAAGACCCAGCATCTGGAAGCTCTTGTGAGTTTCACTGGGCTCCCATGCAAGAATGTGCATCCTGGTGTCCTGGACACACTGGAAGTGCTGTGCAGACTGGTTCCTGGATCCTGGGTGCCTGCCTACAGCTTGGTTTGTTTGCTCAGTTGTGTAACTAAGCACAGAGAGTCTGCACATGCAGAGCAGAACCACCATCTTGCTTGTGGTCACAGGAGATGTATCTGGCTTTGCACCGGGCTTCTCTCTTCAGGTGCTCAACAGAAAACTGATCCAGGACCCAAGACCTCATCCTATCATGTTCTACCACCCAGCTACGAATTTCTACATGCTAATGCAACAAAGCATTAAAAAATTATCTCCTACACAAACCCATCAATATCAAGCCTGGTGGGATAAAGCAAAAAGGTGTTTGGGAAGAAAATGACCGATCAGCTTGTGCTTTTCAAATCTCATGTGATTTTCTGATTCCTTTCACAAGCCAAAGAAGAAACAAAGCCTATGACAAATATCCACCCGGGACTAAATATAACCATCTTTCTCAATGTGGAATTTGATGATGACACCCAACATAAGTAACCCAGGTTTTATGGAATCTAAACAATCACTTTTTCCATTCCTGAGTTGTTTTTCTTCTGCTTACAGAAACCAAAATCTAGCAGTGGTTGTAGTCTCTGAAATATTTCTCCACTTATTGGAAAATTAGTGCTGTGTCCAGTCCTTGAAAACTATTGCATCCTGAACTCAGCATTTTAATCTCTCTACGTAAATATTACTCGTCTCAGCACAGACACAGCTATTTATTTCCCAAATCCATCAAAATTTTAACAACTTTCTCCTCGACCCATAGTTCCTAATTTGATGTAATACAGCCAGGTTGCTATGATTTATGCCCTTCCAGAGAGGACTCGCACTATAATAGCCTAAGTTACTTCAGAGTCATAAAAGAAATGGAAAACCTTTGGGCTTCTTAAAGCATTACAAGAACTTTCCTCTGCCTGTTCTTTCTCATTAACCTTCATAGTGTGACAAAGGCATCACATTTGCACTGTGCTGCCGCAGCCTCCCTCTCAGAACCCCTGGCCACTTTCTGCCCTAAAATCCCCTGGCATTTAACATGGAGACTGGTGAGACACGTAGTGTTGGTAGCAACTGTCAGCCCGTGCTGGTAACTACAGTGGTGGCTTCGTTCCTCCTTGCTCTTCCACCCCGGTGGCTGTGGCTGAATTGAATTCCTGTACTCTGGGAGAGCGGCAAGGGAACACCAAATCCTTCAATGCCGAGCACATCAATCGAGCTGGTGTGTGTGTCATTACTTGCTGGGGTTATAAATGGGGTAATTCCAGGGCTTTTGGGATGTTGCTGCCTTTATCAGAGCCTATTTTCTCAGCTGTACTAGAGGCAGAGCGAAAGGAAGCTCATATACAAAATCCCCAAGAGATTACAGGAGAAATGGGAGAGAAGGGGTCTTTTGGGCTGAGCAGGAGAAAGCTTCCTCCATTCTGTTTTCTAATGAAGGCTGAAAAACTGACTCGGCAAAGAAAATGAGACTAGGAAGGATTCTTCACGGTGATAAAAAAGAAGTGATGCACTACCGGTAAGCACGCCTAAAGTGAAAAACCAAAGTTCGTGACAAAGCTCAGCTGGGAGGAGAAGTCCTCTTTACTTGCAGCTTCTTCAAATAAGGAAAATAGAGCCAGATGCTGGAAACCCTTACTTGCATGACTACTGAAGTCAGCACACTTAATCATGCTGATAAGATATTGTGGGCTCTAGCTGTGAAATTGGACAGGGACAGAAATAAAGTTGTTGTTTCTTGTCATGCAGAAATCGCTGAGACTGTGGTTTCTAAGGATGCAAAAACTTGGTGAGACAGATGTTTTCCACCCACTGCTGAACAGATCCCATTCCCTCAGCACACCGAGGGAAAGGCGTGAAGGGAAGTAAGTGGCATTACTGATTGATTGCCTTCGCGGGGACAATGTTGTGCCAGACTGCACGTTCCCTGGCTCCCTACCCATCAATGCCATTGGCCTCAGATGTCCTATCTGTAAAGCAAAATTAGTAACACTACCTTCTTCTAGCTCTCTTGAGCCCTTCAGGGATACAGCCTATTTCTTGAACAGGGCCATTGAGCATGTCCACAACACAACTGTGGCAAACTGAGCCCAGTTCTTTCACATAAGAGATGAAATAGATACTACTTTTTAAACTTTTTACCTTAATAACACAGGACCAAATACACTGAGCCATACATTTGGTACCCTTAATTTTAACAAAAAGTCTCCTTACCCTACCCCCATCACCTGCCAGACTCCTGTGGTACACCCATCCACTGCTAAAGCCAGGCAGAAATTGACTTTTCTGATGAAGTCTGCTCTGTGCACGAAGAGCCACCACATGGCTTGTTGTTACATCCATGTCTGACAGATGATGTTCTCCAAGTCTGCACTCATTTGAGTTGAGGGTTTGATCTCGCTACCGAGGCCGCACAATGGAAAGCCTTGCGCAGATGTGTTTGCCCATTACTCTGCTCCAGTAACCAGCCACGTTTCCATGTGGCCAGTTCATATCAGTAAGAACTACTGAGGTCATTAATGAAGAGCAAAATTATTAAGATCCCTTTTCAACTGAGACGTTTTTCTCAGGTGTGTGATAAGAAGCCCTGATAAGCTTTGCCTGCGACGGTAACAAAACACAGCGGGCATCGCTGAAGATCATGGCAAACCCACATGGCTGTTACAGCTACCATCTGTAAAAAAGCCAGACCACTGAATTCACTGCATTACTTGCTGGTTTAACCCTTCATCACCTCTTCTCCATGAAGATGGAGGCCTGGGCACTCTGCTCTTTAATGACCTGGCAGTTGGATGAGTTAATACACAATGGGATGATGGTTGGTCTGAGTGTGTTTTAAGTTCTCCCTTGCAACACATATTACAGAAGGATTTTGGATCAGACAGACCTGCAGGGTATAGGGCAGTGGCCTGTGAAGGAAAAGATACCAAATGTGCGATGGTTTTTTGCTCTAGAAGCATCACAGTCCAACAACCAAGTCTTAAACCCTTTAATGCGCATCCCACGTCCTTTGCAGGTTGGAAACCAGGAAAGGAAGACAGTTGTTACTTATTGTCATGTAGGTTGAATACAGTTCAAGTCACAGCTCGTTACAGGTGGCAGTTTAAGTGTGCCCCCAAACAAGGACAAAAATGGTTCATGCAGATTTGGTTTACTGTGGTGCCCATTAATAAAGTCACACTCAGGAGGCAAGCAAGGCTTTAAACTCAGACCCAGTGCTAGCATACAGAAAGAAAGGAAAAAGAAAATCACTGGGGTACCCCACTGGGATTTCCCTCCTAAAATAATTAAAGGTGTAGAGAAAAATGAGCCCCAGGAGCCCAGCATCCACCAGATGTCACTGATGTTCCTCACAAAACCAGAGGACCCAGCACCAAGATGTGGGAAAAAAATCCAAAGTGCATCACAGGTGGGTGAGTTCTGCAAAATTCCAGGAAGCTTCCTATTTAAACCAAAAAAACAACCTGTTTCAAACTCCCTGAAACATTTTCCTTTTTCTTTTTTTTTTCCTTCTTTGTAAAGACAAAGTGCCACTGAACTTTTCCTATTTACAAAGGCTGATGCACTCTGCTGACAGGACTTGTGTACTCCTGACCTCTCTCGCTCTCTGATATTTCTTCCTGATGGTTTGAAAAGGGACCATTAGAAAGGGAACGTGAGCGGTTCCCGTATTTTTCCTCCCGCCTTGTTTCCATTCAGCCTGAGGTTTCACTCACCCCCGGGTACAGTTTGGATGGCAGAGCTGGCAAACAGCATTCCGGTCAGCATATTTCCAGACGAGGGTGTCATTCTCACCCAGAACCCCGGCTGGGCAGGATTTCACGCAGTGGGGGCCGTCTATAAAATGGGCGCACTTCACGCAGTTGTCAGGGCCCTGCAAAGAGAAACAGTTTGCTTATAACGAACGCCCTTACATTGGCCTGCTCAGGAGGAAACTCAGATCCAAACGTCTGCAACTGCTGGAAGTTTTCAGCATCATCTGGTTTCACTACCTAGCTACCTGATATTCTTGCAAGTATTTGCTCTTGTAGGTCGAAATGTATAAAGGGCAGTGCCTGATGTTTAAAGCTAATATTTTCTTGAGTTTCAGTGTTGCTGCCTTTTTTTTTTTTTTTCCCCTCTGCCTTCTGCCTGTTTGGAAAGTTTGCATTTTTCATTTAAAATGGGGAATAATTTATATGATGCATTGATAAAGCATAAACTGAAAAGCAGAGAGCCCAGCTGCTGCCTGCTGCAATCTACCATCACACAATTCAAAACGATGGAGCTGGACCTGCTGACACCTCCCTGAATTGGTGGCCTCCAATTATTTTCCTCGTTTCTCAGTGCAGGTTCTTTCCTCTGTTAGGGAGAAGCAGGGGATTAGGAGGCAACCCAGGGAGTCCATGTGTTGGGTTTTCTTTTTACTTTGAAAAGCACTTAGTTTGTGTTTAAAGGCATTGCCTTTGGCCATTTTGGGCATAACTGCTTTTATTTAGACTACAGGAAAAAAAAAAAGCAGGGAAACCAGCAATTCTGGGTCAAATTCTACTGTGGAGAAAAACCAGCCCAGATCCACAGCATGGGATTCAGTGGGACTCCACTAAGACACGCTATGGGAAGAGAATTTTAATTATGGTCATGTCTAAGGGCCTCTCTATTAGACTGATTACTAGACGCTGGGCAAATATGGAACAAGTGGGTGGTCACCGCCTGAAGGAACTTATAATGTTAATAAAATCCCTTAGGCCGTTGGTGGTCTAAGCTACAAGGGAGGATGGAAATGCTTCACATTACTGAGCAGTGACTCTGCAGACTGATGATGGGCAAGGGGCAAACACTCAGTGGCTGCAGGGGATGGCAAGAGGTGTTTAAAGCGTTGGGTTAAGTAACACAGACAAGTATCTGTGATGGAAGCAGGAGATTCAATTTCAACTACAAAAAAGGGAGAGAATTAGAGTTTTACAATTAAGATATGAGTTTGATCTGATTAAAAGGAAATAATTTTGCACCACTGCCAAACTGGACATCTCATAATGGAAAATAATATTCTCTAAATCAAAGAAGAACAAAATTGAGGAAGACTCTGGATGGCTATCAAGAGTACACTGTATGGACTTTTGTATGAAGTTGGAATATTTAAACAAGTTTGAAAATCCAGTTTTGTTTTGGTCACCTTTCTTTGAACATAACTTGCACCTGCAATTACTTTAACAGATTTACTGTACCTTAGTCAGAAGGGGGAACATGGTTTTAAGTAAAAAATGCTTCCTGAATATTTTCCAGTAAATATCTGATTTTGATAAAAATTTTATAATGGCTTTTCAAAAAGCTACTGTTTTAATTCACTGTTTTTAACAGTTCTTTCCCTCTGTCTGCTCAGTAACTACATATTCTTGAAATGTTCATCAACTTACTGTATCATGACATATGTAAGTAAGCCTTACCTTTTTTTTTTTCTGTAAAAAGACACAGAAAAGAAAGGCCCCTCAACATCTGATTACACGTATGATGGGTGACATGAAAGACAAACAATACCCTGATGTTCCCTCTCCTGTTTCTGCTCCCCTGCCCCAGACATTGCCCTCTAATCCTCCCATCTCTACCTGATCCTAGAGAAGGGTAAATTTTGAGACCTCAGGATTATCTCAACACGGGAAATATATATTAATACGTGGCCTGAGGTGCAGGTTTGCTAAGCTGAATCTGCTCTTACAGGTCCAGTGCAGGTCGCATTGTAGGCGGTGGAGTTTTGCACCAGGCACTCGGGGTGGCAGGGAAGGCACTTGGAGTCCCTTTCAAACTCTCTCGGCTCCCTGCAAAACAACAAAATAAAAGAGAAATAATTAAAAACCAGGCTGATTAGCGACTGATAAATTGTGGTCATCTCTCCTTTTGTGCCTTTTCCAGTTTAGATCAGGATGATGGCACCGAGACAGGAGGAGGTACAGGGGGAACCTCCTGGTTACACCAGCAGCACTTGCTCAGTGCAACCACGGGGAGGTAAGAGTAAGGGAAATTTGTTTGATGGTGAAACACATGGCAATCCAGATTGCACATTACAAATTAGTTTACTTTCCCTTTTAAGCTAACGACACAGAATATTCGCAGTGATTTCCAAAGGCTTTTAAATGGTAGTGATGCAAAGAGATCAACAAAAACAGTCCAAGTAATTCCAAGGCTCCAAATAATAATTAGCAAAGTTAAACAGCATTGCACTGATAATTAAATTCATGCCCTCCCTACAACACACAATGAATCATTAAAATATGAAAGTTGGGAACAGATGGTTTCAATAGCAATAAAGCTGTTCTACTTCAAGTAATGATGTTATTAATTAAACTAAATCTACCCATCATTTGACACAAAAAAATACCCAGATCTGCCCTTCAGGTCATAATAGCTGCTGGAGGGAATTCACTTACAAAAAAGACAGCTGCTGAACTGCTAGTTGCTAGGGAAATACTAGGAGCAAACTCCTAACCAACGCTGAATGGGGAAGAACTACCTCAGCTCCTGGCTCTTCCCTCTTTTTAGGTACTGTGCTCACACAACATCCGTGCAAAGCTGCTGAAATCCTTTCTTCCTAGCTATAACATGTTCTAAAACTCAAAACCCCCCAAATCATCACCAAAACCTCAAGCAACCCCAGATGCCTTACCCTTGAAGGATGTTGCACTGTTTCACACACTCCTTCTGGCGATCGAAAAACCTGCAGGAGAAGCAGTGGAAGGGTCCAGGGCCCCAGCAGCCCACGTCCGAGCACAGGGGGTCACAAACGTGCCTGGCAGCAGCTGGGAAAGAGAGACAAGAAAAAGAGCCATGAACTTCAAGGCAGGAGAGAGAGCAAACACAGTACTGCAAGTAACTCCATCCTGACCTGCCAGTTTCTCCAACCTATTCCAAAGCAGACGTGAATGGTCCTGGTTGTGTGGAAGAAGAATCACAGAGTTATAGAATGATCTGGGTTGGGAGGGACCTTAAAGGTCATTGAGTTCCAACCCCCCAAGGCCTGTAGTGATAGGACAAGGGCAATGGTTTTAAACTGAAAGAGCGTAGATTTAGATTGGACAAAAGCAAGAAACTCTTTACAATGAGGACGGTGAGACACTGGCCCAGGTTGCCCAGAGAAGCTGTGGATGCCCCATCCCTGGAGGGGTTCAAGGCCAGGCTGGATGAGGCTTTGAGCAACCTGGGCTAGTGGGAGGTGTCCCTGCCCATGGCAGGGGGGTTGGAATAGATGATATTTGAAGGTCCCTTACAACTCAAACCGTTATGTGATTCTATGATCAATTGTCAAAATACAACGAATTCACATTCTGCAAAGAGAAATATTTATATTTTGGCCCAGGGACCACTGCAGTCAACAGCAGCATCATTGAACAACAGCTTCAACCTTGTCAAAAAAGTCCAATGTTTCAAGTTGTGTCCTTCAACCTACGTGGCTTCACTATACCCACAGTGGTGAAGCAGGTCCTTCCAACCAGCTGGACACCAGGAAGTCCACATCCTCGGTGAGAAAAAACCCCACTTTTCCTTCCCCCCTTCATTAAAGCAGCGTCACTGATGAATTTTGCAGCCAGGGGAACAGAGCGAAAGAAGCCTTGCTTGAACTACTTCTGCATTTTAGCACGAGTTTCCACATGGTCCGGGAAGGCAGCACTGACTTACCACACTCATTTTTATTTCTGTTCTGTATAATCTTTGTTTTCTGGCTCTGAGTTGCAAACAGGCTGCGCCAGTCCATGGTATCAGCATAGCAGAGGTTCTTGTTCTTCATAATGGCAACATCTCCATCACTTATTTCCTTGAGGGAGCGCAGCCCCAGGGACTGTATTTTCAAGTTAACAACAGCAAGGGAATACTGGCCACTGAAATGGACACGGAGAAAAAGAAAAAAAACACAGAAGAAAGAGAATTAGTAAGCAGGGTTTAACTCAGCACATTTTTCTTCTGGTTTCCAAACATGTGTTGCTGCAAACTCAATTTTGTTCAAGCAAGACACTGCTCAGCCTGGTACGTGACCTACCTATCATAAAACAACTGTAATATCTGGTTTTGCATGGGTATTGTAAGCTAAAACTGGCAGGACATGCGTGCTCTGTCAAGTAAATGAGGTGCAACAACGGTTGTAGGTAGAGAAGGTATTATTTTGCACTGGTCCACCAAGCCATCCTTCCTCTTGGAGTAAGGCCAGGTGGGTGCTGGATGCACTGATGGCATCCGCACCGCCTGCCAGCCGTGGTCTCTATCCCCAGATGCCCAGCTACCTGAAATCCCAAAGTGCTTCCGATCACATCATAACTTGTCCTGGACTGCAAAGAGTGCTCTCCGCCCTGTTTGCGCTTCCTGGCTGGTGGGACAAAGCCTGGTCCTAGAACAGGCTCAGCACAGCCCTCTACGCGCAGCGCTGCAGGTTTGATTCTCCCAGGGCACATTATCTACTGAAACAAAGATGGTGCTCGATGCCCCGCAGGCTTCTTCCGATTTAGCATCAGTTTGGGGACGCCTGTGTCTCACCACTTGGTACCTTGGTGCACTCGGTCAAACACAGCTCTGAACAGTTTCTTTTACCATTGCTCTGGCACATGATTTACTTACTGTTGCTTGGTTCTGCCTCGTATAATCTCCAGATTTTCGAAAGCATAGAGATCAGTAGCATTCTCAGGCCAGGCCTGAATCAACAAAAATCCTGAAATGAAGAAAAGAAGATTAAAAAAAAAAGTCAGTATTGGCAGCAGAACCTCCTCCTTGAGCTCCTCCTGTGCCGGGAGAAGGCGCTTGTGCTTTCCCTATGGTTGTCTGAAAATCTCAGAGTGAAACATGACATTTTAGGGAGCAGGGAGACATTTTTAAACCCTGTTTTATAAACAGTTTACTTCTTAGCCCACCATGAGGGCTTAGGAGTGCAAGAGATGAGCGTGCTGGTGAGCCGCACATCCTGCCACACCGAGCCACCGGTGATGACAGCTCTTGCCAGTAGATACTCTGGCTGAGAGGCTGGGGGAGAAAGGCATTGCTCTGTCCCATTCGGGAGCTGCCCTCAGGGAAGAGAAAACTGCAGAAAAAGCCAAAACGGAGCAGAACCGACAGTGGATTTGCTAAGGCAAGCGTATTTCCCTGCTCAGACGAGGTGCTCGGGAGGAGGGGAAGAATTTGGGAAATTGCAGGCTGCTGGATGAAGCTCTGGGATTAGTCATTGCTACCCTGAAGGGAACCAGACAGGTAAAAGGCAGAAAGGGGAACTGCAGTCACGTCTGTGCACCCAGCTCTGATGTTGCACTCATTTTATAATGGGCTCAGCAAAATTACTGTTAATTGATACTTGGTGCAAGAGGGTGGCTGAACGCTCCTCTGGCCGCTTTGTGCTCGTGGAGATGCTTTCACCCCAAGGAAGAGCTCTTCAGGCTGGAGAGGGTGTCTCCTCGAGGATGATGCAAGACACTGAGCACGCTTCCCTAAGGAGCTGCTGAAAGGTTTTCCACAAATAGAAACACGCTTGGCTTTTTTTAGCTGGAGTGGCACGCCTCTGCATCACCACATACTTCTTGGGTGGCTGAGGATCTCCTCTGCTTTTACTCTTTGCGAGGGCTGACAGTTCAGCAGAAGGGATGGTCTGGCCAAACCACACATCTGGGACGGGAGGCCAGTATGGGTTACGTGGGTGTAGCGCTGGCGAAGCGCTGCTGACCACCTTTGTGAAGAGTGACCCCTGGTAGCTCAGAGGCAGAAACCATTCGCTTGCATTTCTCTTCATGCTCTTAAAAAAATTCCCCTCCTCTGCCCTTGTGTTTTTGGCAGTACCAGAGAACACCTCAGCTTAAAACCCACTGCTTACCTGATATTTCTTTGACTGTTTTGAAGACATCCAACTTCTTCGGGTCCAAGGGTAGGGTCTTTGTGAAAGCATCACTGAAAAACACAGAATGAGGAATTGGGAAAAGAATGGCTCAGCCCAAATTTCTCTCTAGCCCTTCTCCTGAAGTGCTGAACAACCAGAGGGCAACTCA
This sequence comes from Pterocles gutturalis, assembly GCF_000699245.1. Classification (NCBI taxonomy): domain Eukaryota; kingdom Metazoa; phylum Chordata; class Aves; order Pterocliformes; family Pteroclidae; genus Pterocles; species Pterocles gutturalis. The sequence goes on from NW_010123018.1 coordinate 58,946, forward strand.
CCCTAGAAATGCAACTGGGAGAATGCTGACATCCCCGTTGATCTTAGTACAGTTTTTGAAGGAGTCAATGTTTGTGGCGTTTATGGAGAGGATCCCTTTAAGTTCACCTATTCCGATGCCGTTGCACACTGTTAAAAGAGAGGTTAAGAAATCAGGGGGCAGAAGAGTGAAGCCCAACCACATGGAAAGGAATAAACATGAGGATGCTATTAGCCCAGAAAGCACTCCCATATGGTCAAACCTACCACTGTAAGATGAGTTTCAGACATCTTTTGCCTACTTTTGCTTTTCAGAAAGCACAACAGGATAAATGCTTCCTGCTTGCCCAGATGTGCAGCTCTGGTCCCAGCATCTCTGCACATAGGCTCTGGCACATGCCCTTGACTCTTTGCCCCATTTTCATTTTATTCCCCTTGATGAGATATTGGGAAGGACAAAGGAGGAGGCTGACGTGCAAGATATGCATGCACACAACGCAGTTGATCTGTGGCACTTGTGGTATATCCCAGTTGGAGAGCATGCTCCACAGCCATGTTTCCTGATCAAACCGCTTGTCAGATCTCCAAACTATCACTGGATATTTACTTTGAATTTGTGCTTAATTGAGGTCAGAACTCCATGTGTTTTGTCTAGTAAGGTACCTGTCCTCTCAGAGCCTTACTGGTTTATTCCATTCTTTTTTTACCTTTGCTGCATAGCCCATCACACTTTTTACACTTCCGAACACCGTTTTCTTCCACTTCATAAGTATCGGTATTGCAAGAGCGAACGCATGAGCCATGGTCTGTCACCACGTAGTTGTCTGGAAAAAACAGGGACACAAAGGTCACTGAAATATGGGAGGGATGCACTGGGGGCTGCACAGGCTCTTCAATACGAGGAGGAAAACGGGGGTTTTGAACTTCTGGCATACTTAGCAAAGTACAGGCATTAATTATTAATTCTCACAATGTCCTTTGAAGGTAGACAGACATACAGTGCTATCACCGTTGTATAGAGAGGGGAACGGTCACAGAAGGATAAAACAATATTGCCAACGTCAGGCTGTGCAGCAGTGCCACAATCAGGATCGATGCACAGCACTTCTGACCCCTCACCTTCACTCACTCTTCCAGGCTAAGGGCCAGGGAGGGCAATGGTCAACCTCAGAAAGGGATATCAGCCTTGTAAGCTAAACCTTCTCTTACATATCGGTCTCAATGGGTTAAAAAACCACAGACATGGAACAGCATGAAAGAAAAAGCAAGCATCTGTAGAGGAAGCAATAATCACAGGCCTTGAGAGGGAGTTTTTGAACCAATTACTTTCTATCAGTCCTAATTAAGAATCAGATTAAGAGTTGCTAATGCTTTGGTAACCCACAGGATTGATCCCATGTGACTTATTTGGCTGTTGTTTTGATGATTCTCATAAGACGCATCTTTTGCCCCACCAAGAGAAAAATCTTCAGAAGTCAAAATTTAATGGATAAAAACCAGGGAAGGTGATGGATGCAGCCACTTTGAAGAGGCTGTCTTCTTTACCGGCTATTCTCTCATTTTTATCACCTGTTCCCAGCTGCCACAGAAGCCGAAGAGAACAAGAAAGTGCTGTTGCACTTGGCCATAACCTGAGGGATGACACAGGTCCCTTCCCACCTCCCTCCAACCCCCCACCTCCACTGTGGCTGTGACCTGAAATGAACTTACGTGGGCATTCCCTCACACAAGTGGCTCCAAAGCTGTATTTTCCATCGGGGTTGACATCCATCTGATAAGTGGTGGGATTATACAGGACCAATGGGGGACAGGTATCCTTGCACGTAGCGTCATCCCGAAACTTGCGGCATGCCTGTCGTTAAACAACAGCACCCATTAAACTACCTTCTCCTTAAAAAGCACCAGTGGTTTTACATTAGCTCTTCAATAACATTCTGATGAGCACATCTGTTCCTTGCTTAGCTCTAATGGAATCCCCAAGCACCTACAGGGATGATCTCTCATGCTTTGACGGTGAAAGGTTACTTCAGGTTGGGCAATTGAGTTTAATATTTGAAAAAAAAAAAAAAACAACAGAGAGAACATGAATTTTTCGTGTTCTGAACAAGAAATCTTGGCACTCTGGTCGAGAGCTGCTGAGATTCACGTGGGAACAGGAGCAAATCTGCATACTTTAGACAGAAGAATTTTCCCTAAAAAATTCCCTACAAGCAGTAACCAAATCAAGACAAACGGTACTTTTCTTAGCCATTTTTTAATAACCTAAATCAAATCAAGTCCTTTCCTGCAGATTACTGACTTTTCTGGCTAAATATTAAACTGAAGCCATTATATTTACCTGCAGGTAATGAGCAATTTAGCTGGCATTTATGAAGGACAAGTTGGTTCTTCCAACCTAATACTGTATTAAATTAATAATCATTCTCTTTTCTCCTTTTTTTCTTCCCCGGTTTTCCAGATGAGAGAGAATAACTGTCTTTTCTGTGAGCCAGTAAGGGCACCATAGCCATGCAATTTATAAGGTGACCAGGAATACAGGTAACAACAACAAATTGAGAGTAGACGGTTTCTGTGGCAATTATTCAAGTGTCACTTAATTCAGAATGAAGTGTAGTGCAAACCATAGGGAAGAGACAAAAACACAGCATGCACCAACCCCCTGAAACTCTTGTAGAAAAGCAATGGGATTTTTTTTTCCCAAAAAACCTCCATTTGCTCCTTCTCCCTCCACTGCCCCAGGGTCTCCCAAACACTGTTTTTGTGGCAAGTGAAAACCAGAAGGGGAAACCTTGATTTCATGTCTGAAGTACAATGAAATGCAAAAAAAACCCCAAAACCCCCCCCCAAAAAAAACCAAACCCCAAAACTAAAGATATTTGATTCCCGTTACAAGTTCTTGCTTTGGTAAACCAAGATTATTACTGACTAGTGCTGGGAGCACATGGCAAAGCTGCGCTGGCATGGAAAAACACTGCACATGGTGGCAGCTGAGGACCTGGGGACCTGCCAACGTGGGGAAGTTGCCCTGCAGCAAACACTTAGCTGCTCTGCAACAACTTTGAGAGCTCTCAAAAGCACTAATGCTGGTTTGGCATGGGCTAGGAGGGTCCACCTGCAGAGTCAGTAAAGACCAGCTAAAGGTGCTGTGAAGTTCATGTCCTCTTCCCAACCACCGACCGCTCGTGCAGGGAAGCCCTGGGGCATCCTGCAGGTCAGCATCTCTCAGAGGCTTTCTTGGATGGGAAGAAAGCTAGAATGCAGCTGAAAGCCTGCCTCGCCATGCCAGGGATTGAAGCAATTCTGGGGGTGGTGTAGCATCGTTACCAGGCAGTCGCTCTCCCGAGGGCCCGTGCACCCCGCAGCACACTGGTTGTGGCAGCAGTCGCTGGGCACCTTCCCCCTGCACCGGCCAGAGCACTGCTGGGCACAGATGACTTTCGTTACTGGAAGATACACACACACACACACAAAAAAAAAAAAAAAAAAAAAAAAGGAAACATTACGAATGAAGGATGTTTAAGCTGTTCTCGCTGCAATGAGATCAAGAAATACAGAGAAAAATTATGGTGCAGGATCTGTGCTAGATTTTCCCCAATGGGATGTGTATTCTGTCCTCATATAAGGCCAAAGCTTGGGAGGGGTAAGAGGCGATGTGAGCGGCAGGAAAAGGGGCTGTGTTCTGCCTGTAATCATGTTGTCTCTTGCGAGGTGATAAGCGCTCTAGTCCCAGCCAGCAAATCATGTCCTGCTTAGAAAGAGCATCCAGGTTCCTGTGGCATCAATGCCTAAACCAAGAAAAACTCTGTGGAGTCATTGCATCTTACAGCTGGGTAACAGAGCAGGATTTGGCTCCATTTTATTGAGAAAATCTGCTATTACTGGTGTTAGGTTTGGGAAAAACAACACAACAGGAGAACTGTCAGGACTCCGTACTATAATGGGAAACCATACATTGTTGGTGTGGTGTTAGGATCCCTTCAATGCACTAAAAATATTTCTGAAATTTGCAGAAGGAGGGGAGACCCACTCAGCAAACTGATTTCATATACACATTGTATTATTTTTCTTTAGGCTTCAATTCCTCGGCCAAATTTTATCTTCATTACTCAAATCCCAAAGGGTTTGCACGAGCAGAGGAACTGGCCCTGACTCAGCTTTTTGCAGGGAAGGAAAAACTCCCTGCAACATTTTGTTGATAATTGGGAAATCATCTCCACTTGAATATCAAAGCAGAGAAAATAATAATCAGAACAATTAAAAAAAAACCCCAGAAATTAATGGCTAGCATGTATTTGTACCACAGACCCAAATTGGGATTGTTCTCTACAAAAAAATTACAGATCCACAGACCCTGGCATTAGACATCAGGGAAACCTGAGGGCTAATCCGCTGCATTACAGCACCCTGAGCATTTCAGTTGTGCACTCCAGTAACCGTCATCAGCTTCCTAGTTGGGCACAAATGAGTTACAATACCATCAGGAATTCCTGCAAGTCCGAGACAGACGGTTGTTATTTAAGAGAAAATGATTGGAAAATGTAACCTGCTACAGGCTATATAGCAGCGATTTTTAAAAAATCATATTTCCTATATTTTTCCATTACACACTTCTGTATCCAAACTGTATTATTTCAAGTTATTATATTTTCAAGCAAACAGATTATCTCCACAATATGCATTAGCTTCTCTGATAGCAACTCCTCCGTTCAACTAGAAACGGGAATAAAAGGCACATTGTTCTACATGAACAACATTTTTGTATTATTTTTTTCATAAACATCAGCAGGGGAGTAAAACAGCTCGTCACTTTGATAGCTATTGACTCGAGCTTCCTGCTGGAAATATATACCATGGCAAACATTTATATTTCATACAGAATATCCCACGTTCACTGAAGGAAAAACATACGTATCACCCCAAACTTTCCCACATATGGAAACGTGGGATACACTTTCAGCTGGACAGATTCTCAAACGCCTGGAGAGGAGAGCCAGAGCCTGCAAGCAGTTTCATTTTATGCACTCCTAGTCATCCTCCCAAAACCAGCAAGAGTTTGTAAATTCTGGAAGCTCGCAGGGATGAGACCTGAGGTTTCGCAAGCTCCGGAGACAGCTGTGCAGCCTCAACTGCAGGGACTGACCTGGGAAGGGCTTTGCATGCGCAGCCACTGTCCACCTCGAGAGCCAAGCTGCAGAGCAGACTGAAAAAACCTCAAACTTATACTGAATGAGGACAGAAAAGCTCTATGTTTCTTCTTCCTTAAGCTCTAGAAGCTGTACAAATTTGCAATCAAGGAACTTAGGTTTAGGTGATTATTTGCAACGAAAAACTGAAGATAGGATGTTGCTTTCATTTCAGATCAGCTGTCTTTCCACTGAACTTTACACAAAACTGTAAGGGAAGAAGAATCAGAAACAGTGCATTTCCCTACTTATTACAGAAAAAGGAAGTAATGAAGCAGTGAAACAAATTGAGATGATCTTCCTCCTCAACCTTTACTTTAGGAAAAATAAAGCCTTGCAAAATCTCAAGCACTTCTACATGGATGCTTCTGTCACTCTCCTACTATCAGGCAAGCATGCTACCTGCAAAATTTTACAGTTAAAGCATAGGCAGGCAAACTGAACAAGCTCACAATGCCAAATATCTCCATTTACAGATTAAAAAATGGCTATGCATTTTCTGAGAGCCTCCCAAAGGTCCTCCCAGTACAGTATGTAGTGTGATTACCCACACGAAGGTGACATCTTTTGTGTTTACAAAAAAAAAAGGAGGAATGCCAGCAAAAATTGTGTTATGTTGTTGCTTCTAATAGTAGAAATTAATCCAAAGTGTCATTAACTAGCCTGCAGAATGGCTCTGTGGGAAACAGCAGGAAGGCAAATAATTTACCGCACAGCCACTGTGTCCTCTCTTAGATGGTAAAATCACTTAAAGAATAATGTTTTCAAGTGCAGATGGGAGAAAGTTGTGGGTGACAGACAGAAGATTTCAATGCGGAAGACAGGTGCAGTCTTTTCCCTCTGGAGGAACAGCACATCTCCAGGGAAACCCAGACCCAAGTCAAAACACATCCAGGTTTCCCGTCCAGAAATGAGAGCTGCTCGAGGGGAGCGGGCACAGCCATCCTCCCTGTGACAGCACTTCTGTCCCTCTGCGGTATGCTTCCAGGAGCCCCAGCGTAGCTGGACACGGAGAAGGACAAGTATGAAACGCGTGTCACTTATTTGTGCCTGACAGGTTAATCTTCCAGTAGATAGAAATACAGTATGTCAGAGCACCCAAGAAATTTCTTAATTAATCTGCAGGCTTACACGTCTGGCAGTTCTGTTCACCAGGGCCCCAGCAGTGGTCTTCTGTGCAGTTTGGATGGCATTTGGGACCTGAAACAGGAGAGCAGAGTATTATATTCTGTAAACATGGACAACAACAACATGTGAGTCACAGAAAACTTTCCTTCTTGATAAATCAGGGGAGGAAGCACCTATATACCAGTGCTCAAAAATTTTGAGAGCTGGACCTTAAATCCTTATCCTTTGTTCATCTCTGATTTCCTGTGTGCAGTCCTCCACACCTTTGAGCACACGAGTGCAATACCCAGCCAGCCTAGTTTACGAAAGAAGGCAGATTTAGATTAGATATTAGGAAGAAATTTTTCACTGTGAGGGTGGTGAGGCAGTGGCCCAGGTTGCCCAGAGAAGCTGTGGATGCCCCATCCCTGGAGGGGTTCAAGGCCAGGCTGGATGAGGCTTTGAGCAACCTGGGCTAGCGGGAGGTGTCCCTGCCCATGGCAGGGGGTGGAACTGGATGATCTCTAAGGTCCCTTCCAACCCAAACCATTCTGTGGTTCTGTGAGTCTATGGTGATTTTTCCCAGGAACAGGAATCTCAGCTAGTGCCTGGCTGGCCCTTCTGCTGGAGTTTACAAGCAGTGGCAAGTCACTGCCAGCTTGTGGCCGGGCATGTGCCAGCTGCTCGCTACAGGCCCCACGTAAATCAATGTTTCTGAACAATGCGGTTCTAAAGAGAAAACAAACCCAACTGGATTTGCAGGCAATCGCCAGCTACTCCGACCACAAAGTAATGTGGCTTGTCTGCTTCACACCCTCCTCCTGCCCTCTGCCAAAAATACTCCTCAGTGTAGGACTACGCTGCAGCACATGGACATGGAGAGGCAGCAGGATGGATGGACACCCTGCTTGACCTTGCAAGTTCAATGCTGGCCTCTTTCCCATCCCTCCCTTCTCACTCTTTTCTTTTTCTTTCTCTTAATTACGAGCAAAGTCCCAGAGAAACAACTTATTTTAGATTATGAAACATTATTAAAACCATAAATGGCTGTCCAAGCAGATTAATCTGGAATTCACTATATTTAAGAGGCATTTCCTACTAGAATGATTCTTCCTGCTAATAACACGTGATCCTCCCTCCCCTCTACTGCCCATCAAATAGCTGAACGAACGCCAAAACTTGTCTGAGAGTGGGGATTGATTTGCTGTGGGACCAAAGAACTTTTTTTTTTTTTAAGTTGAAAAGTTAAAGGTTAACATTTCTGTGCTGTTTAGAGCCAAACTTCTGTGCTGACTTGTATAGCTCACAACTCCTTGATTACGCTACGGCTCCACAGAAAATTATGTCAACACAGAAGTTGGCTATTAGCTCTCAGCCAATTACGCAACTGGAAGAAGATAAAGAAAGTATGTTTTTCTGCTAATTTATAGTGCCAGAAATGAAATGCCCAGAAATTAAAATAACATATCCTTTCCACGAAATGACTGGGGATTTTACAAGGGACTTGTAAGGCTGAAGGATTAGCTTGAGCCCACCCTAAGCATATGCCACACAAACTTTTAAATACACGCTCATCTCCCTGCTGATCTAAAGCATCAGATTTATCTGCCTGTTTATCATTAATTTTGCAAGAACAACCTGCACAGCCCAAAACACCAGTTTTATGGCACTCAACTTGGGCCTTAGCACTAAAAAGGCTCCAGCTCCCACAGTAACGCCATGAAGGTACCCATATGGGTTTTCTAGACCAGAGCCTTACATTGTCAAGAGAAGACTGCTGGAAAGCAGACAACTGCATGTTATTCTGAGCTGTCTTTGAAGAACACATACATAGGGTACTGTCTGAAACCAAGAGAAGCTTTGAAGAACTTCGCTGACTTACGAGTTAAGGACCTAACCGCCACGAAAATTACATTTTAGGCCATTGGTGAAGAAAGGAAAAGACCTCCCTTGAAACAGGGCTTGGTGGCCCTGCATGAAAGAGTTGGTGGACCTGAAACCCACCACATGGAAGATGGTACGTTCATTGTTCTCTCTGAAATGGGGGAGCACGCAGCATTTTTGGTAAGTTAATACTCACAAGAGGAGAGGTTGCTTGCAAATTCAAGCACCGTGAGAGGCTTCTTGTTTGTGTCAATGATGTCATTCCAGAGAACAGTGTCCATGTTGCACAGTTTGGGGTTGTTGCTGATTTTAACACCTCCGTTGAGAATTTCTGCCATGAAAGGAAAAAAAATGGTAAGTGAAGCAAACTGCCCATGTCTCCTGTCTTTGATCTAAAGAAAGGGAAATAAAACCAATATTTCTTCGCCTCATTCACACTGTCCTGACACAAAAGGACAATCTGCACAGCACCAGCACTCCTGATGGTGCAACTAACATCAGGCTCAGACTGACAGGTTCTGGAGGGTCAGCTGCTGTTGGATGCTACTAAGATACCACTACATGTGGATTTCTGCCTGGTGCCACCTCCAAATATATGTATACATAAAAGGCTATTTTGCATTATAATATTATAAAATACTGAGTGGATACTTTGCTGTTTTGGGAGACACAAATAAATCTCACCACCCTGTTGATGCTTTGGATTATCTGGATCTTTCTGCCATGGGAAATTATGAACTTTCTTCGTCTTTTGAAGAAGGCCAGCTAGCAGGAAAGTAATTAGGAAACTGGGAAACTACACTCAGATCCCTGTTTTAAAAGCAGGATTTGATGGCATATGACTTTGAGAGGACATCTTCAATTGGATCTTGATACCGAAAACCCAACAGTTGAAGTTTGCTTTACAGGTGCCTTCACCTCTTGTCCTCCTCTCACCTGATAGCCGTTTCATGGGCAGCTCTCGGAGTCCCTGGGTTTTATTCATGTGGTAATTGGACAAAACTGCCAGGGCATAAGAGTTGTCGTACAGCACATTGCCTCGGATGATCTGGAGGTTTTCTAGGGGAATGACATCCACCATATTAAGCGCGATGAGCACGTAGCCTGCAACCTCCTGTATTGTCTGAGAGAACAACAGAAAAAACCATGTGCTTAATCCATAGCACTCCTCTACTCTTGACAGAGTCATTTCCTCCTCACACCCCTCCAATCCACCATCTTTCAACTTTAAGGAACAATAAACCACTTAATCTCATTAAAAAATAAATACATCTGAGAACAAGGGAATACACAGAAAACTTTGCTATCTAAGCAGCAAAGTTAAACTGACTCTTAGAGCAGCTACCAGGGGGTCATTACAAAGGTCCAGTTTACCCCTGTTCTGTCCCCGAGGAAGGGCAAGCGGAGCTGCCTAGGAGATACCGGAGAAGAGGGCAAGCATGTATGATATGGCAACCAAGTGTGATGCTTCCCCTGAATACTTGTCCAGACTCCAACCACTGGCAGCAAAGAGATGCCATCTGATTGAGGCTTTTACACTCTCTCTTCTGTGCCCCTTCCCTTGCATATCCTCCAATGCTCAGCAGAGCGGAAGATCAGGTAACCTTCTCTCTCTTAAGTAATAAATAGTTACAGGACAAAAAGACACGTGAGGCACTGTCCCTGGATGCTGAGATCTGCAATTGTGATCTGCAATTTCTCTGACATTAGCTAGCTATGTTTTTGGATCACCACAGCATTTTACAGGTAGCTGATCCTTTGCGCTTCAAAAATGCAGTAAGATTCCTTTAGCAGCGAAGGCCACGTTGGCCAAGAACACTCACCTTCAGAAAAGAGAGGTCACGATTGTGCTCCACGTACGTAATCTCCAGGTTGCTGAGCACCACCTCGCAGTTGTTGTACATCCTCTGCAGGCTGGTGAAATGGTCTTCCACATGTCCCAGTTGGGTCAGCTTGTTATTTGTCCCTTGACAAACTGTGGAGGAAAGAAGAAAGCTCCATGAAGGAAAGCAAGAATAAGAACAAGATAAAGACTTGTTGCCCGCCTGACTTTACAAGCACCACAGTGAGTGAAGCGTTAGCACAGATTCCTAAGAAACAAGAATGTGATTTTGCATGAGCGTAATGGCAAGAGTGCAGAGAGCATCCAAGGCTTCCCAGGCACAGGGAGGTACCAGAATTAAGAGCTGGAATAACCCTACATCACTTTTGGTTGTATAAAAATTCCAGGATGATGCTTTTGTACATAAGTAGCACTAAGTTTTCTGTACCACAAACGTAACTCACCACAGTGCCATCAAACACTATTGAAAGCGGCATGCTGCCAGGTATCACTGAAGGTGATTTCCCTGAGGACCCATTTACAATACTTTGGAGGGTGCTGAGTCTCCCTGTAAGCTCAGTGGGAGGGAGTGGGGGTTTCCTACAGGACCCCTCAAGCTACAAGTCCAGGTTTTAGAGCAAACTGGACCTCCAGGGCTCACACATTTCTTGCCACTCTGACATACGGGAGGATGGTAGATTCTGGAGATTTCCCGGCATATTCAGCTTTGGCACACAAATCCACCTTTGCTTTGCTGGTGGAGAAGGAAGCAGTGCCATACAGAGCACCACTGAGATTACAAACATTTACAACGGCGTGGTGGAAAAATTAGTCCCCACCTGAAGTTCTGTTACTCGGCTTTACCAAAACTAGAGGAACTGTCAAGTTATCACCACTATAGTCTATTGCAATAAAAGAGCAAAATGCAAATTGCTTTAAAGAAAGAAACACCACACACAAGCCCCAGAAACTCTGTGCTCTTCCAGTCATTCCCTGGGCTAAGTGTTTAGCTACATAGCTAAAATTAAAACATCCCCGAGTTACGTCAATACAGAGGAAAGGAGAACAATACAGAAGGCAAAGTGGTAAAAGACTTCACAACACCTTCCAGGTGGAAAGCTTCAGTGCAATTTTGCTCTTCAGTGGGAGCACAAGGAGGCCTTTATCTCATCGTTGTTGTAATGCAGCCCAAGCCTGGCCTCATAGCTTTCCATGAGACACTGAAAGTATTGCATTCTTTTAACTCAGTGAAAAAAAATAAACAAAATGATACTCTTGTAGAGCCATAATTCCCAAAAGCACCAGTCACAAACTGGAACACCACTGTGTGGGGTACTATAAAGCAAAAAACAAAGACTCTCGACAAAGCTGGAAATAAGTTTCAGAGCTAGTAACAGAAGACAACACCTGTTGAAGATTTACCCAACAATTGGAGTTTTATTAGTAGGAAAGAATAACTTAATAAGACACACTTATCAATCGTCAAAGCCATTCCCTGAGCATGTGTTACTTCTCAGTACAGTTGTCACCATTAAGGATCTACTGTGATAACAGATTAAATACTCTTTGTCCATGTTTAAAGCAAGGCTATTCACTCACATTCCTCAATTATGTCTCATTATATGTCTAGATAAATATTATGGCGTTTGGGATCAGTGGCAACTGCTAGTAAATGGGGACAGTTTAACAGGGGCTGTGATTACACCACCTAAGTTGCTTGTTGCTACATCAGCATCAAAGTGTAGAAAATGACCCTTTTTACATTTGCCTTGAATTGCTGTACCAGATGAGAAATTCCTAAGCAGAATTTTTTGTTCCAGTTTCAAACTTAACTGTTTCAATGCGCTCATGCTTAAAATCAGCATTTGCGTTCCTCCAATGAAGGAAAAAGCCCGTAACAAAAGATTCTCAGGTGGCCACAAATGGCCTGATGCTTGCACTCCATGCCTGGTGTTAAGAGCAAAGATCTGCCCTGGTTCTCGAGACAGGCCCTATGCAAAAGCTGCAGTGTTTATGCTATGTCCGAAGGGTAGGAAGGGTGGAAGGAGGAACTTTCTGCGACGGCATCCTCCCGGCCACCCATAACCACCATCGACCCTATGCAGCTTGGTGTTGGCTGGGTTGCACAGCCCAGCTCACTGAAACAAGCCCTAGGAGAAATTGCACACACTTGAACGTGTTTCCCTTGGGACCAGACAAGCACTGGAGCTCTGAATTTGGCTCAGCCATCCCAAGAAACACAGACTTTTTCACTGCTTACTAGGTCAAGGCCGATGCAGCAGGCGGAGGGCATGGTTATTCTTGCTCTTCTCCCTCTCCCACAGGGCCACTCACTGAACCATGCCAAAGAGTTGATCCAAGCTACAAATAATGCAGAACAATAAATAAATCAACAGACAGAGGTTATTTTTAGCTCAGGAAAGGTCGCTGATTTGGTTCACCATGGTGCCCCATGAACCGCTGCATTGGAAACAGCTCCGAGGACAGCGAGGAGGCAGGAGCAAATAGGCAAGAGAAGGAGCTTGCCAGCTTGTGAAGCTGCAGAGGGAAAACCAGACATAACGAGCTCTGAAGAGGCTTCAGGTTTGTCCTCCAGGACCTACTTTTTTCCCCTGTGAGTAAAGAGCGCTTTGATGGCTCTCTACCAAAAAGGTTTCATAAGCCACTTGACCCCTCCATTAGACTCATGTCATCCTCTAAGGACTAAAAAGAAGATGTAGATGAGATGTCAGTTAAGATTCAGAGAACAAAAGAAAATGGGTTGCTTCTGTTAAGATCACAACAGTATAGGGCTAGCAGTACCTACAGGAACTTTCCCCTCATGCGCAACTTTTTGTTTGCTCAAAGGGATAAAAGGCCAAATCCTTGTTTGCTGCAAAGAGATCTAGGTACATCCAAAAAGTGAACTTCATCACAGCAGTATTTACCAAATGAGAACCTGGGTCATCAGCAGTATATGCTGAGCAAATAAAACCCAAATGAAACAAAACAAGCTAAACCCCTGCAGCAGTATCAGCAGTATTACTGAACTCGGGCAAAAATTTTCCAGCTAGAACATTTGGAGACAAAAGAAAATGGCCTGCTTACGTCTGTCTGATGAATAATACTATTCCTGCAATTTCTTTGCTTATGAAAACCATGTTCTGAAAAGATACATGCTATAATTATCTGTATATAATACTACAGTGTGAATGCCATTCTGGCCAGAGGTAAAGAGTTTTAAGTGGGACGTGCATGCATGAGTGGATGGATTATATTATGATTTAACCTCTATTTAGCCTGACCTATTTGCCCTCCAAAGGACAGATTTTGATGCCACATACATTCATTACATGCTTTGTTTCAATGTGCAGCAAAGCCAGCATGATGCAGGTTTAGGAGTCAGTGGTGGGTATGGATATTTATGTGGTGCTGCTGGGGGCTGTGGCAGTACGTACTACATATGTCCCATGTGGATACTTACACATGGCTGCAGCACATTTTAGTTATAAAGGAGAGAAAAAAAAACCTGAGAAATTTCCTGATCAAAATCCAGGATGAGAATGTCCCTGATCAGTAGAAACGCTGAGATCCAGATCTGAACTTCAGGGCACTGGCTGATCCCTAAAAGATGCAAGCTTTGCTCTTATCTGTGATGTTAACATAATAAAAACACAGCCAGTCTGGAAAGTTTTGACACAGAGGGGATGTCCCAGGAGGCTGCTGTCTGCAGCAGCCCTGCCAGGGGGCTGGCTGCTGGGAGTGTGGGGCTCTCCTGTCCCAGCCTGGGCAACCCACCAGACCCTACAGAGCCCCCAGCCACCGTGCTTACGACCTGGAGGCAACCTGAAAAGTCTGCGGGGCAGCAGAATGGGATGACCACCGTGAAACATTTTATTTCTATATGATATCGCTCTTAGCACACACGCTGCACTTCCTAAATGCCGAAGTGATGTTGATCTTGAATCAGTTACAGCATTACTTCAACGGACAGCCTAAAAACAAATGCAGTTATTGCTGAAATGAGCCCAAATGTCAGGGGCTGTAGAAGACAGAAGCACTCAAAGAGCTGAAGAAGGAGGTACACTGTACTGATAGATGCAAACTGAATTTTAGTGCTTATGGGGTTGGCTGCCCTGGATACTAAAATCTTCTCTCTGTCCACAGACATGTTTGCTTCCCTCCTCTGCCCCAAAATTGTCCTTAAAGGAATATTCCTAGGTGATGCAAACAGCTTCCCCCTCTGCAACCCTCCACTCCTTCCTCTTTTTTTTTTCCCTTGTGCAGCCCAAAGAAGTGGAGTGAAAACAAAGCATTTCCTGAATGGCATTTTCCACAGATAATGTCAGGGAGACAGAAGGCATGCAACCATCTGTAATGCTAAACAACTATATTCTCCCAAATCCATACAAGCTCACATTAACCAAAGTGGTCCCTGCAGCAATTGCCCTGATTTCATTTTTTTCCCCAGAAAATCTCTGGTTACCAAAGTCCCAATCCTGTCATGCATATTTGTCCCAGACTTGAGAAAAACCCCAGAGAATGCTTTGAAACCAGATTATCACCAATCCCCAAATCATCAGCTGTTTCTGTTCATGTTTAGCCTGCGTTGGTCTCCCTGCAGTTCTGACAGACACATCAAAATAATAACTCGCAAAGGCAATTTCAGAGACACGCAAGTCCATTGCCATGCTTCTTATATCACTTATAACTCTATACAACCTAGCATAATACATTTGTATACTTCTTTTCTGCACATTTTCCAGCCATTATTGACAACAACGTGAAACTTGCAGACAAGAGAGATTTGTTCATCCGCCAGCACATTTACAAACATTTCTCTCTCCACTCATGGGCAATAATTTAACTTTTTTTTTTTTTTTTTTTCCCCTGTCATTCAAGCACAAATCTGTACATCAGCTATACTGACAGGTCCTGCATATCAGGTATTTTTTTAAACCAGCCTCAAAGCATTCCCTTACAGCTATTGAACAGGTCCACATAACCTCTCCACACTACTGTGGAAACCAGAAAATGATGAAAATAATGACATTTAAGCTTATAGGGAAGTACTGGAGCAGATAGGACGTTTGTCATCATGCCTAATACGATTTCTGATAAAATGAGAAAGAAGCATGCAATGCTTTCCCTAAAAAAAAAACAGGGTGTGAAATGTCATGGGTTGGAAAAAGAAAGCAACATTTTGTTATATGTAATTAACTATTCAAATAGAAACACTTCTTAAACTAACCCGTTCCTCAACACTAGAGAGAAATGTGCTGGAGAAATTTTGGTATGACTGGGTTGAGTGTGTTTTACCTACTAAGGAAGAATTCCAAGAGGGTGGAGAGCCCACATGATACAAAAAGAAAACCAAATCTGCTGTGATGTGCTGGGGGGAGTTACGAAAAAAAGAAAGGAAAAGTTAGAAAACAGGTGAGGAGTACACACAGTGCTCAGATGCAGGCAGATGTTCTCCCTTGAGAACAGTGGTTGCGAATGCATGTGATGCTTCAAAAGTCTAGTTTCAGCTTAACGACAGCAGCCTTCAGGCACTGGAAACGCTGCTGCAGAAGATGATCATTTTTGCACATATTCAAATACTTTCATTTAAAACACCGTGAAAAATAGCCTTGTGTGACTGTACTAAGTCCCTGCTCAAACAGTGTGGTTTAGAGTAATGCAGTTACTGAGATTAATTCTGACACACTAGGAAAAAAACCAATGACAGATCTCTTAAAAAAAACTGAGATGGAAACTGCAATCGCAAAAGTGACCCAAAACTAATGCCATAGTGAAGAAAAAGAATATGCCTTAAGGGAAAGCTTTCCTGGATGGTTTCTTATTTCTATTTACTTGACAAAAGCAACTTTTCCAGATAAATCTAATTTTAAGCTTTCTTGCTCCGGATAGGAGTGGAGACCTGCCTTCCGATGGCAAAAGTCACATCCCGAACTGCAAGGGACAGAGGCAGCATGACAGTTGTGTTGCCAGATTGCTGCTGAGTGCTTTCACCTGAAAGAATAAATAATCATATACAAAACAACATGTTCCTGAATGAAGAGGTCTCCAAAGCCTGAGCATTTCTGACAACAAGGGATTCAGCCTTATTAATGCCCTAGAGTTTTTTTTTTCCTTCCCAGTATGATTTAGTAATATTTCTATTTTTCTTCTCTGTTACCATTATTTAATTCAGCATGCATCTTTATTAATCCTCCGGATTAAGGCCAGACCGGGATGTGCTGAAATCAGTCTTTTCCCCTGGCTTCAATGTGAACTGTATGGGGGATTAAATTCTTCTCTCACTGATGTCAGTGCAAATTTGGAGCAACTACAGTGACATGGTGACAGCCCAGAGTTTGAGCTTTCCCCTCTGAAAGCCTTAGGATGCAACCTGCGGGAGGGCTACAGCACAAAGCAAGCTTTTCTGTAAGTACCAGCAAAATCACAGTGAAATGGGAATTTCCACCAATTTTCTACAGTTTGGGAAAAGTTCTAAAGGTGAATAGCAAATAGCAATTTTTTGATTGAGTGTTTCTAGCAGGGTACTGAAAGATAACGTGGTTTTAGATCCATTTTCATAGAATCACAGAATCATTAAGGTCGGAAAAGACCTCAAGGATCATCAAGTCCAACCCAACACCACCTAACCCACTAACCCATGTCCCTAAGCACCAGATCTACCCGTTTCTTGACCCCCTCCAGGGATGGTGACTCCACCACTTCCCTGGGCAGCCTGTTCCAATGCCTCATCACTCTTGCAGTGAAGAATTTTTTTCTAATATCCAGCCTAAACCTCCCCTGGCGCAACTTGAGGCCGTTTTGTCTTGTCCTATCACTTGTTACTTCAGAGAATTAACAATTTCTTGTCTTCTTGTAGACCACTAACAAAGCCATTTCTTCTGATGGCTTTGTTACTGATCTATAAGACATAAAATCACTGCCAAGGATGCCTGCAGATGACACAAACATTGCTGGGGTTCTAAATAACAAAGAGGGACAGGTGACCTGCACAGGCTGGTTTGTATAATTTAGGAAAATAAGCCCTCTGAATGCCATTTATTTGAACTATAGCCAAAGGCAAGGTCATACATCAAACAGCGCAGAACACATACCAAACAGAAAACAGGGAGCTGGGATGCAATCGCCCTGAAAAGGACTTGGGGAAAATAAGAGGTGACCAGGGCATCACTTGACGCAACAGAAAACAGCAGCCGCTGGCTGCATCAGTGAGAAAATGCGGAGGGAGGGGAGGCAGGAGCCGGCATTAATTGCTAGTATTAATTACCGGTGGTGCCCTGGCACGCCCAAGAGCGGTGGCCTCTGCACTAGAGGGCTCTCCTCTCCCGGCAAAGTGGGTGCCGTGGGGCGCAGCTCCTGCTCCCAATGGCACCAGGATGCTCCAGCTGGGCTTCAACCCTTCTCCAAGCTGCATGTCAGCCCACGTCCCCACCACATGGCCAACGGCTACTGCCGTTACAACTTTGCCTTGAGTTTTGTAGGTAATTTATTGAAAACGATGGCTGGAAAGTCAAGCTCCCCAAGATGTCATCACCGGCAGCTGGGGTGCTGCTGCTGAGTTGTTCCTCCCGCTGGCACCCTTTGGGGAGGCTGCTGTAAAGGAAAGCAAGAGCTTGCATGGGGTTTTCTCTGTTGAGCTGTTGCTCAAGGTTACTGGTCAGGACTGTTGCAAGTGCAGTCACCAATGAACTCAAATAATGAGCTGTTCCTATGATTTATTAGTGAGGAAAACCCAAGAATGAGGAAACCTCATATCTATTGACCGCTATGCAAACATATGCACAAATATATACACAAATGGTAACAAACAGTTCATGAATTTCATACATACCACTTAACAAATTTTGTACAGAAAACCACATAGTCACCTTCTCCCCCTTTTTAACCTTCTTTACAGAAACGCAGGCCACGCTGTGGTATCTGAAGTCAACATTGACTTTGAGGTCCCCCCAGACATTTCTCCATGTGAACCCGACAGAGTCGGGTGATGAGCTTGGCCCTACAAGTCTATCAAGATGGGCAGGATGGGCAAAGTGATGAGTCTGCCATTTCTAGCTTGCCATTTTTAGGCCCACAGTTCCCTATCTACCAGCAGAGCAGCTGAAGGTGGATGCTCTAAGGTGCAAACTGCAGCTTTTCAAGTCAAAATGCCAGCCACAGCTTAGACATCCAAGCAGCGTACAGCACAGGGAAGCAGTACCAAGTGCTACAGAGAGGAACAAGACTTTGAAAACTGCTGTGGAGAAAATCGGGAAGCAGGGGAGGAAGACAGAGTTGGTGGTGTACTGGTAACACTGGATGGAAGTATTGCCATGCCACTGACGCTGGGTCCTGCAAGAGAAGGCATTGCCCATGCCTGTGTTTCAGGACAGGGATTTTTACGCTTTGTGAAACCCTCATACTGACCAAACTAAGTTTGTCCTGTACTGTGGAAGACAACACCCAAACAAGACAACCCAAGGGGCAAAAGCCCCCAGTGCCAGTCCCAGCAGGCTCCGTGCCCTCCAGTGGTTCCCCATAAGGATGGGGTGGCTGCAGCCCTCCCGCCCTCCAGCTTCATGCACCAGCATAGCTACTACACCCATCCCAAAAAAGCTGTATGCCTTTGCCAGGCAGAGCTCTGGAGCGGGAGAAGGGCCGCCACGCAGCCCCATCCACGTGAGCTTCAGGCCCTGGGAAATGGCTCAGAGAAACTCAGTGGTTCTTGGCATCCACGGTGAATTTTGCATTACCGTGTTGCTGCAAGTGCTGTAAAAAGCCTGAGTAGAGCACAGCAGCAAGCGGCCGAGAGATCTCTGACAACGGGCATGGCTCACCGAGCCCTTCATCTGGGGAGACATGTGTGGCAGGGGTGTGGCATCTCAAAATTTACACCAGGATACTTGGGAAAACAAGTGGATGACAACAGATATGTGAGTTTGTGCTCTGTGATCCAAAAAAAAGACATTCTTCCTTGTTGTTTGTTCTGGCAACACCTATGGAGGAGCAGGATTTTATAGCACAATAAAAAGGAACTGAAGATTTGTGCCCATGAAAATGTGGGACTGGTTTCTAGTTACATCAGCACTGAATTGTTTAAAATTGTTTCAAAATTAGTTAATTTGAGAAACAAGATTTAAAAGCATTAAACTATGATGTGAACATTTTACCATGTGGGATTTCTTACGACACTGCAATTGCATATTTTCATTTGTGCCTTCCAATGAAAAGAAATTACATGTTTTTCTCTACTTATGTCAAAATAAGCGGTGGTGCTCATACATGTACTTCTGAATCCCTTGAGGTGTAAAATCTACGTGAGCACTCACACACTGACTCAAAAAGGGCAAGAGAAACCACTTACGTCTTCCAAGTAGATTCCAAGAAGACTAAAAGCTTGCTAATACAAATGCAACACATTTTTTTTTACCAATAAATATATATATATATATATATACACACGTAGACATATATATGTAGCTCTCCCAAATGACTAGACTGACATCTCTAGAGACTGCAATACATCTGGAGAGCACAACTGCAACTGTGCAAGTTTTGTTCACTGCCTTGAACGACGCGTGCCCACCTCCACAATAACCCCATCTACGTGGTTCTGCCCACTGAAGTCACGACAAGGGTTGCCAGCAACCACAGTGGGTGCAGCATCGAGCCTCTGGGCCTGTGTAGCTGCATCACGACGTGATACTTCCTCCACAGCAAAGAACTACGGCACGTTCCAGCCTCCTACAAATTCAAGTTGGAAAACTACAGAAAGAAGAATTTATACCCCCAAATTCCCCAGGAGACATCTTGTCCCTTAGGAATCAGATTGTCTTGCTGAGCGAGGCTAAAATAAGACAAAAAAATGCAAACAGGACTCAGATAAACAATATTTGCTGCTTCAAACAATAAAGGTACTGTTAAGTTATCTGTACTGATGTAGCAAATGTCCTGTGGACTAACTATAAAGAACAAGTAAAAGCCGATAAAAAGCTTTAGAAGCTTGTCTCCAGCTTCATGGGAATGAAAGCTACAGTTACCACTTCCAGCAGAAATTTGGATATTTGCACACGTTCACAAGCAAGCAAGTTAATGCACGCTGCTGGGTTTGAAAAGCTTCCAATAATATTTCAGTTTAAAAGGAATACCTGAAGAGCATATTAAATGTAAATGAGCTCCGGATCACCTTCTGATCTTCTTTTAAGCCTTGCCTAAAACTCAATGGAAAGACTGCCGTTGAAGCCAATGGGATCTGAATCAAGCTCTTATTTCACTTAATTTAACTGTGTGTAATTCAATAAATGAGGTAAATAGACTTTCTACCACCCTTTTTTCTGGAAGGAGGAGAACTACAATTACATTTTGAAAGCAGAGCTAAAAAGCCACAAAGTGATTTAACAGCACCTGGGTAAGTTTTGAAGATGGAGACTAATTTATCTTCAAAAGTCTGGGAAGAAAAAAACACTGAATTCAGTCGTTGGTACTATAAATGTTGCATGTTACAGCAAGTGGACTGCTTTTAGAGGTCGTCTTATTTAGTAATAGGGAATCTCAGACACATTTAATGACAGATTTTAGTTCTGTGAAGAAATGTAAACAAGTTTGAACATTTTAAAAGGTACTTTAAAACTGTAAAACTCCATCTCCATCTCTTGATTTGCACAGTTAACCTCAGCCATGCAACCTGAGCTTGAAGGCAGGCAGCCTTTCACACTCCTCAGCAAAGCTGCTGCTCCATGTCTTAGTACTGAGCCCAGAAATTCTGCAATCTCAACTCCAGAAAGATAATGTTATACTAGATAAACCTCTGCTGATGCTCTCAGAGTTGTACCTTCACAATACCCGTTTGCACAGGTCCCAGAAAATGAGATGATGAAGTTTATATATATATATATTATTTTTTAATTGGTTTTAGAATAGGGCCCAGGCACAGGTTTGATTTCTCTCTGACCTTGCCAAAACAGCCCTCCCATTGCCTCATGCTTCTTTTTCCCCAGTTCTTTAAAATAAACATTTCCAATTCTGCATAAAATATTTTGAGGCTCATCTATTCAATGGGCTTCACAGAAGCCTGTAAAGCAGCTGTTACCGAGGCAGACTTTCGAGAGCCCCTTATTTATCTCTTGTCTTTGAAAACACTAATGAAAGAAATATATTAACAAATGGGTTTTTCTTTCCTGAAAAGAACAAAAGTGCAGATTTGTCAAAAGACAAGACCTCATTCTGCACTGGTCTTTTTAAGTCAAATTATTAATTCAAAGGTACTCAGAATTTGTGGCTGTGTCATGAGGATGACTGCAGCTGCTAAATTTGATTTTGTAACTCCTTTGTCCCCCAAGTTTGAGGGACTTTACCAGTTTTGTCTTGCTCATGGACCTGTTCTAAGCAACAAGGCTGGCAAAGTGCCGTGCACCTTTCTCAAACACTAAAAAAACCTACATGTAAATATGAAAATCCAGAAGACGACATGCAGATAAGGATTAAATAAAATCCACCCTTACATAAATGCCACTGACCTGCTTTAACACATTCCACTCCCTGCAGAAAAAAGTTGCCAGAAAGAAACTGCTCCATCAGTTCAGCGAAGGGGGGAACAAACATCCCTTTTTACACAAAAAGCTGATAAATTAGCTGCAACCTAAGCTACAATACAAATGTAAAAATGTTATCAGTAGCAGTGCCTGGACTGTGCTTATCTTCACCAAAG
>NW_010123018.1:80630-110948 GCF_000699245.1 Pterocles gutturalis
AGAAACTTTACAAGTACAGCAGAATTAATGTAGAAACATGAAAGCCTGACAGTAAAACTGATCTCATCCACTCCTGTTCCCATCTGCTCCTCCATCCCCACACTTCTTCTGCCAAAGATTGCGCTGAAGTATTTTGATGGATTGTAATTGTATTTTTGTAATACACTGGGTTTGAAAGTTTGTTGTGTTTTTTTTTTTTCTTTTTTTTTCCCCCACTCTCTGACCAGAAATAACAAACTTTCATCTTTTACTATATTCCAGCATTTCAGAAGCTCACTGCTGCAGACAAGTTTGGGTCCCGGGCAGCAAAGTGATGCTGATGAATTTAGCAGGGTAATTAGAATCACATTCTGGAATATTTCTGGTACACCGTGCGGAGGTGGCATGTTTTTCTCTAGACTGTTTCTTATGCAAAAATTCAGAGAAGAAAAGACTCAGTGCAGTAGCAAGAAGTGAAGAAATTAAAGGCAAACAATATAAAGACTTGAGATCCACCACTCCAAGAATTTGCATGCTTGAATCTTTAAGCTTTCAAAGAGTGTTACTGGATAGTGAAAACATGAGAAAAAAGGAAAAACAACAACAACAAAAAAAAAGATGCAAGGCAGGCAGCTTTGAAACTCAGTTGAAAAAAAAAATAATAAAAATCACACTTAGTTTTCCACAACATGACATTAACTTCGGAAGGACCTGGCTTTGGCCACTGCATCCCAGAAAGTTTCCAAAATTGCAAAACAGTCGCCTTCTGAGCAAATACGCACGTCAGCCCGCCAACTCTCCTGCTCCATTGCGAAGCTGCTCCCTGCGTCAAGTAACTTCTGATAAGCCTTTATGAAAACCAGAGCCACCTTATCTGGGAAAAAATGACACCTAGCAAGCTTTTAAAGCTGTAGGTCTGTTTGGCTGCCTTTGATGCATTTGCCAGTCTCCCATTGCTATCTGTCGCTTCATGGAAGAACTGCAGCAGCTCTTGGGAGCCCAGGAAATCACCTAGCTGCAAGTGATGAAATGCCACCAGCCCTTAAGAACAGAGAGGCTTTGTGTTTCAGCAGCTTTTTGTTGCTCTCGTCTTCACCCCCCCAACAAAGTTGGAAAGAAATACTCATCTTGAACAAATAAAGTTGTTTCTTCCATGGGCTAGGAAATAAATTTTGTTGCGCTGAATGGGAGACTGTGGTGCTCCATTGGATTGTATGGCCAGTCACAGAAAAATAAAGCAAAACAACACTCTTCCCAAAACAAGAAATAAAGGTCTGCACCACAAAAATTAGGTGGAGGTTTTCCATAGTTGGAATAGGAGTTTGGCATGCCCATTACACAGCATGCAGTGGGAGGCAGACATCAGAACCGGCTTTTGAAAATCCCCTGTTTAAGGTGGATCAATACCCGCCAAGCAAGGATGGAAGTTCTGCCACTGAAAAGTAGTTTCCAAACCTACTATGCCTTCGTGAACGAACTTTCTGAAGGAATGAGAGCACAAAGTTTGCTCCGAACACCAAACTACTGTGTTGATACCAATGCAGCATTAGTGTATTCCAAGAGCCTGTCTTCGTCCAAAATGATTTCACTTAGTTGCACTGGGCTGCAGTACCCTGAAGTGGTCTCCTCACTATTAAGCAGAACGCCAGACAGCCTTAAAAATAATAGTGGTAAAAGAAAAAAAAAAAGAAAAAAAAAGACAGAAACCAGCTGCTGGTAGATGCATTACATCCTCACTCAGCTTACAAGCTCCCAAAAGGTTCTGGTACAGGAGTTGAGAAAACCCATGGGAAAACGGAGCTTGTGATCTGAATACGTTATACAGCTATGGGATGTCTCTGCTGTCACCAGGTTTGCTTTTACGAGGCAGCCTCTGTTAGAAGGGGTTTGTGTTTGAGCTCTTGGATCTCCTAACAAAAATTAAATTCAGTGCTTTCAGAGCTTTGCCAAAATAAGTTTACATTAAAAGTCTCAAAACAGTCTATGGGAAGGTTCTGCTATGCTGTACTGAACTCTCCCAATAAATGGCAATACAGTTCATCCTTGTGGGAAAAAGCCCTGTTGGTGTGCATCTATTCCAGACAATGTGCTACTAACACAGCCCAGAAAAGAAAATGTGGGTCCAGTAGTAACTCCAATGTGCTTTTCAGGGTGTTGCTTTTCTCTCGGTGCATCGAAGCCGACGGTTCCAAGGAGGAGTCCCACAACCCTTGCAACCACATCTTGTGCGATGTGATGGTGCACGGCAGGATGCTGGGACACAGCAAAATACTGGGTTTCTGAAACCTCAGAATTGAGCTCGCATTCTCAGAAGGAATGAATCCTGTCCAGAGCTCTGGGGATGCTCATAAACAGCAAACACATTCCTACCTGCTCCTAATAACATGTGTCTTCAAGCACGCAACATTGTCTGCTCTTCTTTTGCCATTTAATTGCATTTACTTCAAAATTTGGCTTTCCATCAGCAATGTAAAATATGTTTTACACTTGAAGAATAAAAAACTCATAAGGTGGAAAATCTGCATTGGCCTAGATCAGTGACCACGTAATGATGATGTTGCTCAAGTTCTAATGCCAATACTGCTGCTTTGAAATTTCTGCCTTAAAGCCTTACTCCATTCTTTTTGGTTTTAAGCTCTTCTTTAGACACAAACTTGGCTCTAAGTAATCAAACCCTATACCACAGAACTGGAAGGCCATCTCTTCATGGAAAGCTTTTCACCATGGTCATTACGTGAAAACTTGCAGAGAGGCAACAGGATTTCAGAAGCAGTAAATAAATATGCATGTCTCTCAGATGGAGGACTGGAAACTTATTTTTCTGCCTGTATTTTAGTAGAGGGATGCTATTATGTCTCTGCGGTTATTACTGCAAAAATGTATTATCTCATTCATTCCAAGGCATCATTTAAAGTGCTTCCTCACCAGTGGTTTTCAGCCTGTGCTCTGCATCTCCCTGGGAATCCCTGGACTATTTTCATGCCCATGAAAGGTAAATAATGAAAAGCAGGCTTACACTCGCTAGACAGAGGTCTGTACCCCATCTCCCTTAGAAATACTGTAGGTGTCTGCGTATTGAGCAATGCTGGAAACCACTGGTATGCATAATCCCATTCCAAATGTGCTGTGAACTCCTTCAAAGCTACTCCTTCCACTGCCTTGCCCCCCACAGCACTGCACACACACACACACACACATATATATATAAATTTTATATATGTATAAAGTGGCCTTTTGAAGCCACTATAAGTCTACCTGAAGTACTTAAAAGACTAAACTTGCAATTCTTAGGCTTGGAAGATAACTATACATTCTCATTTCATAGACAAAGAGAATGCACATGCCTAATTACGATTAAAAATAGAAAAGGGAATGTGGAGATTAAACAACTTAGTTGCTAGAATGTCAGCGTTGCTCCATTTAACCATCACAAGCCCCTGATGTTCCCTGCTTGCTGACCCCCATCAATCCTCCCAATGAAGGCACAGGGCTGCAGAGCTACCACTGCTGCTCCGTGACAGTCCCACTCCCACCATGGTGTCTTCGCTCCCATGGAGTTTGGTTGGCCAGAGAGAAAGGATGTTTTATTGCCAAAAAGACATTGCTAGGCACGTTGTCTTTGCCAGATAGGGTTAAATACTCTTTATCCCACTTCAATACATCTCTTGTTCAGGAAAACACATGCATGAGCAGACTGCAGAGGCAAGGTGAGACTTCAGTTTGCAACAATGGAAATCAGCAATAGGTGAATAGCCTATTTATATCCTGTTGAGCTGATACATATATACATACATATATTTCCACCACCCCCCCCCCACCCCCCCTTTAAGGACTGCGTTTCTTAAATGAGAAAAAGGTTTCTGTCTCACCCTAATAGCCCAGTGCCAAAAAGGACATAGTGCAGTAACTACATCCTAATCCTGCCTCCCATTCCTAACCTGAAGCCTCATGTCCTGACCCCCATAAAGAAGCCGACATCTCTGAATGCACAAAAGCCCATCTTGACCCCAGCACTAACACCTCACAGTGCCCAACAGCCTGGTTTAGGAGGCAAGCAGCACACCTCGAAGGGCTGTGCCCCTTCTCCAGAGGGTCCCACCCCAGCCCAGGCTCAGGTACCACGTACAGCTCTCAGCAGGGTGCTGGGTGCTGCTCACCCAAAGCCATGCTCCAGCAGCCTGGGCAGATGTTCCTCAGGGCTGCCCTGGAGCATCCAGGAGGTTTAAGCACCGTGCACTGATTTCCAAGGTTTCCCTGTGCTCTGTGCATGCACCGGTGTCCCATAAAGTCTGGGGTGTTAATGTGCAGACCCCTTAACAAGCACTCTGAATCATGCATGTGCTTACACGAGTCTCCCCATGGGGCCACTGTCATTTCTTCCTCTCTTATTTTCAACAAATAGATGTCATCAACTTGAATTTACAGAGAGTAATTAAAGTTTCAGATCAAATGTGTAAACACTTCTCCAACTCTATAATGAAAATCTTGATGCTGAAGACACAGTGTGCTAGGAAGTGCTCTGGAACAGTTTAAGAAAGAAGAACAGAGACTCAATATATTTTTATAGCTATATATGATACTAACACATACACGGCTGCGAGCGAAAACCCAGGAGTTTATCATCACACAACCCAGACACTGTAACTATTTCCTTGCTATGACATGAAATACTTCTTTCCTTGTTCAGCTACTGCTTGGAAGAAAATGAGGGGGAAATTACAGGGTGGTTTTTTTTATGTTCCCCTATGACAAACACCCCAGTTAGAACGTGCAATAATTATTTCTTAGCATTAGCATGTAACAATGTGTTCCTAAATAAAAGTACTCAGTGTATTTATCAGTGACTTAAAAATGTACTTTATTCTCAATGGCCCAATATTATGACTCAAAACATAGTGTGAGTTCTTCAGCCAGTGTTTTTTCCTCTAGGGTCATGCTCCTGTCTTGATTAATAAAAAAATAAAAGGTTTGTTTGTTTGTTTTCCTCTTTTTTTTGAGGAAAGCACAGGATTTTCTTTAGTTCTGTTACGAGATATTGACTATTGAACACATGCTCCAAATATATGACAGAGCAATAAAGATAATTTAATAGCCTGGGAATCTCTTGCTCAAGAGGGCTACGAGGTCAAAATCACAGTGTAAGGTTATGATATGGCTTAGACATTTCACATATGCTTTCTGAGACCCTTCTGATTACAGGAAACCTTTCAGGTATTTCCCAAAGTGATTCACTCACATGGGATTTAAAAAAGCTGATGATTCCTCTGACCGCTTTACATTAGCACAGAGCACCTTAACGAGTGGGCCAAAGGGAGTGTAGCGGTGACATGATATGCAAAGTGCTACAGATGGAAGAAGAGATCATGCAAACCCAGAAAATTATCCCTCCCCTCTCCACAGGATACAGTGTCCCTTTTTTTTCAGAAAAAAAGACCCAACTTGCCTCAGGTTTATTAATTTAGAAACAACTAGTCGGTCAATAGAAATTAATGACATCAGTGACAGCTATAAGCAAATTACTTATCCATTGGAACCTACAGGGTCATATAAAGTTCCTACAGGTTTCCAGTGTAATGCTCAGCTCTGCCATGCCCTGACTCCGGAGCTCCAGTGAGGCTCTCCATGCCCCTTGGGAAGTTGCTCCAGGGCTTCACCCCTCTGCCATTTATGAAATTTGCTTCTAAATGTTTACCCTAAACTCTTCATTCCTTGAAAATATGGGGACCTAATTTTATCGAGTAGGCACGTAGAATCATGATTGCCTTAAGATGGATTAAATTGCTTACTTTTTATGGGAAGTATTTATTACTCCTTCTAAACTACACGTAATAAGAGCTTGACCTGGGAATGCTGTGATTGGTGGGTGATGGGAAAACTGGAGGTGATACATCTCTCGCAGTCAGGATTTCAGCTTGTGAAATTCCATCAAGAGTTAACTTTCCTACCGATACTCTCCTGGCTATGTAACTTTTATTGTATGCTTAACCATCCTGTGTGGCTCCAGTAAGATAGAACACATTTCATCGTGGCAAAATCCAACCTGACACAATGCGGAGTGAACCTCTGATTCATTTCCTTCTTAATCAATGCAACTTTCTGCTGTTCACACCCTTTGCAGAGAAATAAGGAAGGTTGGGCTTTTAAATCCAAGTTAATTTTTAAAGGACAAATATGATTAAAAAAAAAAATAAAAAACAAACCCAGCCAGTCATATCTGTGTCACTGAGGCTCTATGAGCTATACCTGATAAACCACCTGTCTGCAATGCCTCAGAAAATACTCAGTCCTACCTTCTGTACACCTTATTTGTAAAGCTCTGTTTACTTACCTGGCACTGCTTAGCTAACTATTAACCACAATTAACCTGGTGGGTTTTTTTTTTTTTTTTCCAAACAAACCAAATATTTATCAGAAAACCAAAACTTATTTGGTAAGCCAAATGCAAATGTTGTCTCAGGCAAGGTCAGAGAGGTCGGGGGAGCAACAAGGCTCTGCTTTCACATGCTGTTTGTTATTGATGGTTGCAAATTAGAGGGAGATCATGGGGAAGACCAGTTATCGGCTTTCTTAAAAAGTTTTATTTGCACAGTGGTATATAATCCACTTATACTTTTCAGAGAGCAAAAAAAAAAGCTGTTTTCAGGACTGTTTGATGAAAACATTTTAAAATTCACTGATGCTACTGACCAATTTTGCTTTTTTTTTTTTTTTTTTTTTCCTCCTTTCCTACTGACTGGTTCTGAGCAGCAAGGAACAAAATATTTCTGGAGCGCAAGGGATGTCACAGCCTACCAACAACTTCTGCATTGTTTATTTATTAACCTTTTGCTGGCACCTCTGTTTGCTCTAACAACGAGGGGGGGGATGGCTTTGGTCCCCTTCACGGTGTCCCCGGGACAGACCCACAGGGCTACAGCTGTGACACACCCTCACTGCTCTGAGACACCGCTCCCACACACGGTTAATACTCTTGTCTCCCCACGTCTAAAAATAGCCAGAAATTAAAGGAGGTAGAACCCAATTTTTCTACTAACAGTGCCAAAAGCAGCCCTGGCCACAGCTGAAATAAAAAATGTCGAAGATACTTCAGAATGATACCATAAGTGCTGGCAGATCAGTCTTATTCTCGTCTTTCTCCTGGGGCAGAGGTGTTTCAGCATATAGTGCAGACATCTGAGAGCTCAGCTTTTATCGCAACGTTTCACTTTTCCCAGACGATGCTCTCCTATTCGAGGATGTTTGTGAAACCATGCTGCCAAATCTGTGATTTCACAAACTTTTCCGCAGCGATAACATAAACAGCGAGCAGTGATTTATCTGTAGGATCAAGCGCCGTGAAAAGGGGAATGTGAAAAAATGTGCGTTTGAAGACATTCTCTCCCCGGAGGAAGGAGGAAAGCTTATAGACATGTATAAACTGAACCGCATGCCCCAGACTTAGCAGAATGGAAGCTTTTCTTTTTGTGCTTTCTGAAAACCCATGTCAAATTCAATGAATTGAAAAA
Source organism: Pterocles gutturalis (assembly GCF_000699245.1). Taxonomy (NCBI): domain Eukaryota; kingdom Metazoa; phylum Chordata; class Aves; order Pterocliformes; family Pteroclidae; genus Pterocles; species Pterocles gutturalis. The sequence continues at coordinate 88,115 of NW_010123018.1, forward strand.
AAATTACAAAATAAAAGTCCTTTTTCTTAATGGAATTAACCCTGCCTTATCTCTTAATTAATCAAATTTGTGAGATTTGCACGACAGACCATTAATAATATTCTCCATAATCTACCGAGCTTCCAGCCTTCCTTTTAAATGAGCAGATGATGGCTTTCTCAGGGACGATCAGATTTTTCTCTCAGTTACATCCACATCAAAACAGAAGCAATGCCACTGACTGGGGCAAAATTATTCCAGATTTACATCTCTCTCATTGACGGTACTGAATAAGAACAGTTTAGAGACAATCCAGGTAATTAAATCCAAATTCATTGTACTTTTAAAAGTTATGAGCCAGGAGAAAAACTAGTCTTAGCATGTTAGTCTCATTGCCATGAAGCATTATAAACCCCCCCCTTAAATTCAAGATGAACATGCACATATGTTGTAGCAGTGAGGCCACAGCAGAAAGGAGAATAACTTCCCTAACTTAGATAATTGCTTGATCTGGAGTTCTGATTAAATGGTCTTTCCAGTAAGAAGCTATCCCCTAAGAGGGCATCTCCCCCTCGTATTTCCTTAATGGCTTTCACATTTTATTGTCTCTGCTGCAGTCAAAACAACTTCTTTGGCAGTTGTATCTTCCTGCGCTCTGCAGCCTGTGTGACCACCCTTATCCCCACCAAAGGCATCTGGGACTCCGTTCTCTCCTGGATGAAAGTGAGAACATCTCTCTTCACCATTGAAATGAAATGCTTCTTCTTTTTGTAGAGCTCTCAGGGCCCTGGTTTAAGTGCTGGGAGAAAGGGAGGATATCATAGAGGGCTGCTTATGCAATTATAAGGACGTGCATCTACGGTACATTAGGCAGGCAGGGGAGAGGGAGGAGTGCAGCCAGCTACCTGTCCCAGCATCCGTGCCCTGTCCTGGGGCCTGTCCCTCCCCGCTCCTAAAATACACACGTGGGTTTGCAGCAGCCAGCACTGCGTAGAAGAACCACATGATCAGAAAGTGCTTTCTAATCTTTGCTTTCCTCCTCAATAGGGATGCTTAAAAAAAGGGATGAGAAAAAAAGTGATAAAACTGCCTGTACCATAAACTATCCTGTATTTTATCCCGTACTCGGGTACCACCGGCAGTTGGGCAGCACCACGCAGGGAAACAAGCACAGCAGAAAGGATAAACTCTGTCCTGAAGGCCAAATGAACATGAGCATCTCAAAAGCAAGAGCAAGAAACAACACTCTTGCAAATCTTGGTTCATCATTTGTATTGACATGCACCACACACAGTCTGCAAAGACAAATATTCCCACCATCAATAGCAGGGCTATTGTTAAGTCTGTCGCTAACACATCCAAGGCTTTCTCTATGTGTTTCTTCATCTTGGGCTCTTCTTGATTTCATCTTTTCACTTGTCATTCTCCCATTGAGATTCAGCTTTTTCTTTTCTTTTAAACATCTACCCTCTGCTTGCTTCCAAACAAGCAGCCAGGAAGCAGTGAACCAGAAGGTTGCGCTCCCCCAGCCTCTCTCAATAGAGTAGAGAGGAAAAGGCAAAAGGAAGATAGGTCTGGTTTTAGAAAAGCAAAGCCCAGGACTGAAGAAGGCTTGAGCTTACTGTGTGGTGAGGAGCGTGTCCGTGGGCTGCAGCCCAGGCGGGTTGGCATGGGCCGGAGGGTGTTGCTCCTGTATCCTCCTGTCCATCCCACAGTCAACACCCGTCCCTTTCCCACCGCTTGGCAGCATCACCCAGAAACCCTCCAAAGCAAAATCCTTTTGCCTGGTTATCTGCACCATCCACAACCATTTGCAGGCTGAAAATCAGGGCTGTGAAACCCTCACAGTAAATTTACCCAGAGTAAATTTAATAACTAACGGCAGAGTTATTGTTTGTTAATGTGTGGGGCCCTGTGCCTTATCGCTTGATTAAAATGTCTACTAGTATTTATCCACTTTCAGGAGGTATTTAGTCTCCTCTGTGACCACTAAATGCAAATCCCTGCCAATATTTGATATTACAAAGTGCTAGGCATTACTGAAGTGCCAATTTCCAGGAGCCATGAGTAAAAACTCCCTTGTCAACAGACCAAAAAAAAAAAAAAAAGACTATTTAGTTCTCTGAGCTGAATGAAAAATAAATAAACAATCCCACCACAAACAACAACAGAAAAAAATGTGCAAAATTCAAGACAGCTATGTTTTAGGATGTATTTACCTTTTAGTGGTCGATGGTTTTCTTAATGACAGCTATAGGGAGAAGAGGTGCTGGGGTCATGTGTGATGGCAAGGAGGTGAGCAGTATCACCCCAGCCTCCTGATGCGTGGACAACCAGGGAGTTACAAAGGGGAGAGGTGACACAGCAGCACACCGGTGAGGCTGATTAGGTATTGTTAAAAAAAGAAAGAATTGTTGCAAGTACTTTCCCAATTACTAACACACTTGGGTTTTATCCTTCATTACAGCCCTGGCTTTTATAATAGCTCATATTTATTTGGAGCCACTGATGACCCTTTGCAGCAAGCCAAGCAACCCAGCTCTCACTCTGCTCCACTGGATTTCCATTTCCAGCCCCAAAAAGGCTGTGTCAGGAGGTTTCTCAGCTGCTGAGAGCTAGCCTGACCCACTGTCTGGTGGTTCATGGTGTAGTCAGGCTCCTGACAGGCAGGGCTGGGCCTCAGCTGCCCTGATGAAAGGCCAGGTAAGCACCACAGAGCATGATGAAACTTGCCCCAGCATGATGGCTGGCTGAAGCCAAGGCTACCATGGGTTGTAGGAGCTCTTGCTCTGCCACCCCAAGCCGTGCACCAGGTAAGCAGAGAAGCCAGTGTTCTGCAATACAGCACATCCCCCAGGTGTGTTAAATCAAAAATAATAAAGAAAAAAAAATTAAATTCACATATTGAGTTAGGTACATGGGATTTGGGAAGAGAGAAGGGGAAGGGGGCCGTGACCAGCCAGAGTATGTGCAGTCCGCTGCTCGCTGGCACGCGCCAGCTTGGGCCGGGGTTTGCACGACCACTGAGTCAGCTTCTGGGCTGTAAACACAGAAAAAATCCAAACCACAAGCAGCAAAACATTACACACAGGAGGAAGTTCTAGGCACCCACTCAGAGAGATGGGCTTTTCACCGGATCCGTCACCCGCTCAGGTCTGCTTTTTACATTTTGGGGACGAGAGGAAATCGGGGCAACAAAAGCAGCTGGGACACAGGATGGCGGTGGCTTTCCCACCCGCTGGTATGCTCCTGCTCTGCCGCTGCTGGCCGCTACTCAGGGACGCACTGGGAGTTTGATAGAACAAAACCCATCCTCAATAAATATGTTGCATCTCATTACAAGTCAGAATTGCGCCCAGCGAGGGACAAGGGAACTACACACCAGGTATTATCCAAGATTTTATTGCTGCTGGTACTGTTCACGTAATGTTCTCACTAATGCGAGGCCAAATGGGAATTACTCATAGGATTTGGCACGACACATTGTTTTACTGGGAAGACGTGGGTCACTTTGGTCCGCTTGGTGCCAGAGCCTGAGGAAGTCTGAACTCCGTACAAGTTATTGCTTCTTCAGGCATCTCCAAAATACATGCTAGAGCCATTTAGGTGCCCCTGGGGACACCAACACCTCCGCCACCTCCATCTCCACCACCCTGAGGTTCCCTTCTGTCCAGGGTGGTACCAGCCAGGATGGGGATGCACCAAGCAGGGCAAGAAGAGAATAACAGCATAGAAATCCTACAGAGTTCTTGCACAGACTCACCACATATCTCTATTCTTCCTCAGAAACAAAGCAAATGATAGCATGTGGCACTGATTTCTATAGCTGATCAAGGCTGATAATTGTCAAAGGGGCTCTGATGTACACACATGTTGCTGACATTACACCAGGTACAATGTGAATTTTCCTGCGGAGTATGGTACAGTTCCCTTTCCAACTTCCAGTGCTACAACAACAGATGTTGAAATACTTTGCAAAATGCTCTGTACAGCACAATTTCCTTATTAATCCCTCTGAATGACAGCATGAGGGAGGTGCCACAGGCCATGTGCTCGGGGTTATTAAACCAAAATCTGCCCTCACTTAATGCTATCCTCTGACTTGCAGAGATAAGGACGCCGGGCAGAGCACAGTTCACAGCACCCAGTAAGTAACAGGAACAATAAATGCAGTTATCTGTGCTCCGAAGCAAACACATTGCCTGCCATGGGAAACTACCCTGTTCAAACTACTCAGCCCAGTGTTCACACCACGTTCTTGCCTGCAGCGTTGACAAAAACACCAGAGGGGTTTTCCCTAAAAAAGCATTCCTGGAGACAGGGTCTCTGGAAGTAGCCTAAAACATGCAAGGCAATGCTTATCCCCATCCACATTTTATGGTCCAGTTCCAGGACTGACTTAAAAAATTAGGTAACTTAAGCTTTTTTGCAATGCAAAAACTGCAGCATTAGAGAACATAAGCAAGGGCAGTGTGAAGCAGGTTTCAAAGTACAGTTGAGCCACATGTGAACTTGAGAGTATTTCTTTAAATCTCCACTCTTTTTCTTGATCATCTGCATAAATGGCAAAGGTGATATTCTCAGGAAGACTGACTCATCTGGGAAAAAGCAAGAGCTCCCAATTATTTTTATCCTACCTGTCCCTTCTTGCTTTGCAGCTTATTACTTGTAAAGAAGAGAACAACTATTAACCAACAGATAACATGTGCATACTACCCCACCTTCCTTTTTACAGTGATCTGAGATCACCTGCTTTTTTTTCCTCAAAGATACACAGCTGAGCCCATCTCTGCACACTGCATGAGCTGTAGCAAGATTATCTTTTCTTTTCCTTCTTAGCATTGGCGTAAGCCTGTCTGTTTCCCCATCCTTTCTGCTTTCAAAAGTTATTTTATGGATGAAAAGTTACTGAAACCAAAAACTGAGAAATCTGTTCTTGGAATTTGGGGAGGAAAAAAAAAACAAAACCAAACCCTGCTCCTAAAAATTTACAAACCTTTAGCAACTTTTCCTTTCCCTTTAGCAAATTATCAGAGCTCACTGTTGGCACCTGTGCATGAATATATCTGCAATGACACATGTCATATTAACGAAAGTACCTTTAAAAATGCAAATTATTGATGATCCATTCATGGTGAAGGGCACATCTCTGTGCAGCACCTACATGGGACAGGAATTTGGTGGCAGTGGAAGCTGTGACAGTGACCTAGTGAGAGCACTTTAACTCATCAGGGAGGGTTTTGCAGCGAAGGGGACAGCAAGCTGTCTCCACATCTTTTTTGATTGCAGGCAGATGCCTCATTTTCAGTCTTTCGTGGAGAGAACAGAAAGTCAGTATCTAGTTCCTGGGAGGGGTTTATGTGCTGATGTTCTGGCTATTTACACAGCCTTTAAATATTTTTCTTAGCTTCCAAACAGCCTGTCCAGCCTGCTAGTGACTCACTTCAGGGCCTCACAGATCTCTCTGGTGGGCAAAAAGGTGAAAAAGAGGTGACTTTGTACCTTTTTCCCTAACGAAACCACTCATGCTAGATCTCCTCAAAACCGGTGAAGGTTTGAGTCCGAGGGGTCGTTAATCCCATCCTCTGTCTCCTGTTTACCAGGAGTGGCAGAATCACACAGAAAGCAAGCAGTTTACACAACCACCTGAAATAACAGGATTTGTACTGGTTTAACTCTATAGGACTATAATGACTCACTAGCAATCATAATACACTTCAAATAAAGACATTCAGCTCCATTTTTTCAGCTCAGTGACCTAGCCTAGCAGGGGCAGTCCAAGCTGTCATTCCTCTATTAATAGTCTTCCAATAATGAGCTGGTTCTCTCAGTTTTCCCTTTCATTTCGTGCCAGAAAGCAAGCCTTTCCACGAACAACATACCAAACAAGAGAGCTACTACTTTAAAGTGTCTGTGTTCGCAATATGAACTGCTCAGTGTAAACAATGAGATCTCCCCTTGCCTTGAGTGTACCATATGTTTCAGGAAAAAAAAAAAAATCCCACTCCTCCGCACATGTAGGACAGTTATGACAGACAAGAGATTCTTCCACCAAACTGACTGATGGCCTTTTACTGCTGGTGGAACAGGTCCACCTTCCACCTTTTTATTTCTGCCAGCTGATCTGCACTATTCAGGCACCAGTTTTTCACAGTCCCATCTTAATAGCTAAGGCTTTAAATGCAAGGTTTTATCTTCTACGGTGCCTGTCCCCTCTCTCCTACACAAACTGCCCTTGCTATATCAAGATCTTGGATATGGCTGATCATAGTTTCTTAGTTGTTTTCTAAATCCTGGCCATGGTCCCTTTGGTAAAATAAAATGCAGTTTGGACACTGCTGGGCAGAGCATTAAACAATACCAACTTCCCAGGTGGTAAACAGAGAACCAGGCTATCAAGATGGTTCTGTTCCTCCTGATACTTCTTTCTGTCCCCGATGAAGATTGCTCACATCCCAGCTCTGAGCATGGGTTAAAGTGAACGTGGTTTTGGCTGAAGCTTGCTCAGAAGAGCTAAGAGAGGGGATGATCAGCCCAGCAGGAGTTCTTTACTTAGTATTTGCAATGATAATTTCCAATGGCAACATGCTGGACTTTGAGATGACTGAGAGATGATCTTACAGTGTTTCACCTCGCTAAAGAGAAATCAGTGTTCAATGTGTTATCAAAAGATTGCATTTAATCAGCCAACAGGAAAAAAAAAAAAAACCAACACAGCCCTGTATGACTTCCAAAAAAGCAAACATCTACATGAGTTTTTTCATCTTTCTCTCATGAATCAAAGTTCAATTTCCCACTAAGGTGACAGACATTTCATTTTCTGAGGTACATATTCCTGACTCCTTTTACTGTTAAAATAAAATATCAGAATTAACAGCAGTGAGAAATGAACTTGCCCTCTCCTCTGTCTTAATAAGAAAAATTGATTGTGGAAAATTGTGTTGCCTGTCTTTGTAAAAAGCCAATGTGTACTCAAAATGTTTACAGCTGAGCTCAAATTATCTTCCAGATGATGAATCTGAATACAGAAATTGGGCTCCAATACTGAAGTCAAGCATCTGATTTTATTCTCTGCCTAGAAAACCAAAGAGCTGAGTACTTGCTACTGCTTAAGAAATTAAAATCCTGATGAAATGAATTGAACACGGTCAGAAAAGCGTGGAGGCGTTGCACTGCAGGGTCTAAATCTTCTTGTAAATCATCAGTCAAGACAATATTTTTTTTCTCCTGTTTTCTAACAGGTTGCCTCAAGGACTCCAAGGAATCCTAGTTCCAGATGTGTTTATACTTCCAGCTTTTCATCCTGGTGTCCTCAGAATAGCACAAATAAAAACCAGAATCCCTACAACAAGGTTTCTAAACAAAAAATACAAAGATGGTCTGCATCAAAGAACTTGGGCTATAGGATCCCAAATTTCTTTAAAGTACAGCTGCTGGAGCTATCCTCCACACAGCTATTGTTAATTCAGTTAAGCTGCTCAACCAGAAAGGATATGGCCTGTTGTAGTGACCTACCAACTCCTCAACTTACAGAGGAAGGGACGTGCCCCAGGGCTCAGATGAGTTGGAAGGAGACCTGCTTCCACATAGGGCTTGGGAGGAGATAACTTGGGACCACTGCATCTCTTCACACTGTGGCTACAACTCCTCCGATCCTTTCCTTGTCCCCCCCCTTGCCGAACTCTAGGAAGGAGCCATTGCATGTATCTCATCTAAAGCTGAGATTAATCCAAGTTATAAAAGAACAGCATCATAAATTTATAAAATTAGCAACCAGCTGAATGATTCAAATCTCTCCCCCAATCATGGCAATCAAGTCTCTTCATAGCATCTACTCTGCTACTAGATAGGCTCAAACTATAGCCTGAAGGGCCACAGGCTCCGGTTTCTGCTAGACCAGGAAGAGAAGCCCTTTCCAGACTTGCCAGCTGAGCATCTTCAGCCAGGCTCCATGGGTTTGACATGCCTGAGCTATGGTTCTGGCACATCTCTGCTTCTGGAAGGGGGCACAGCATCGAAATGGCCATGTCTGCCTAGCATCCAACCAAGCTGATCAAACCATAACTTGCTGGAAAATCCGCCTAAAATTCCAGAGTTTGGACAGAGGAGTAACTTTGCTGAAATACATGCTCCCAGACACAGTACTTCTAGCAGGGTTGTAATGGTTACCTTCCAAACCAGAAACACAGGCCCTTTCCTGCCACTCATATTACTACACACAAAAGTACATTTCTGGCACTCTTTAAAATATACATTTGAAAAGAAAGTTCACATCCTGTTGGCATGCAAAAAATGACTACACAGCCTATTAAAAAGCTCCCCAAATGGCCCTAGAATAGATGAACAGGCAATCATTTACTTTTCCAAAGCATTTCCAAGTTGGTAAACGTGACCTTTTGTTTGCAAGGAGAAACAGAAGTTGCCTCTACCGTTCTCCTGTCTTGCACTTCACTCTGCAGTACCCAGAGGATCTTCACAGTAAGTTCAGCTGAAACCTTTTCCACATGAACTTAATGAAAAATACAGGACAATAAAAATAATTTTTATGGTTTTTTTCCCCCCCACTCACTATCAAATAACTTTTTGGAAGGCACTGAAAGTGATGATGAATACACCAGGCTTTCTAATATGTTTGGTTTCCGAGACTGGATAGCACTTTTACGTTAATACTCTTTATATTAAACCTGGATGGATTTAATATAAAGACAAGAAACAATAAAAAGCACATAGGAATATGGATAGTGAAAGGGTAAGAGGTCATAGTATGAAGACAGAGTGTGCCTCTTTGTGCTCTCCAACTGCACCTTGTGGTTTGGGACCACATGAGTTAAAAAGGAGTTATGGCACACTTCCTGCTGTTGCACATTTTTATTGTTAAAGACTGTTAAAGACACTTAAAGTTTCTATTAAAATCCTGAATCAATGAGACTGCTGTTATCAACACAATTACCCTAAATAGCAGAATCTGCCCAGAATGAGGTCTGTACCTCTTTTAGATCCCAGACACACTAGTGACAACTTTGGGGTTGAAGAACTGCTTATGTTTCAGTTGCAGGCAGTTTCCCCCAGTAAACTCCTTTGACAAAATTTGTTATCATCGTCTTTCTTTGCAAACAATATAATTGGGGAAAAAAAAAAAAAGGAGAAAGGGCTTTAATATTAAAATATTTTTAAAATCTGCATGCACAAAAAAAATCTTCAAAGGTTGTTTCCATCCTTTCTCAAAGGTTGAGCTATAGAGACATCATAATGACAAAGGTCTCCTAAGCTCCAAAGTCACCACGCCCATTTGAGAACTACAACCAAAACTGCCATCAAAGAAAACAATCTTTTCCAGCCCTGCTAATGTTATTTGCAGACATGAATGCTATATGTGCATCTGAGCTTGTCATGACTTAGCACCCAGGAAAAGAAAACAGTAAATGCGAGCTCCCTTAAGGTTAGGGCTCTGCAGATAGTGGCATGTCATTTTGTTTCTTCTATTGAGATGTGTGAAGTATCACACTGAGCACAGCCAGCTTTCTCATGTCAAATAACAAGCGTAGAATTAACTTCCAAGAGTCTTACCAGACATATATTTAAATACACACACAAGAGCTTCATAGGTGCACTCAGTCTTGTATACAGCAAAGATCCCAATGACTTCAGAAAAGCAGAATTAGGCGCTTAATATATGCTGAGCAACAAAGTTACACCCATATACAAAAGCTAAGTATCTTTCCTGAGCTTCTAATACCACTAATCTGGAAAAATGCATTCGTAGAGAGTCCAATAATTCTGCTTATAAAGTAGCTAGTTGTAAGAAGTACATCTGGTATGTACCTCTGTTATGAGTCTCAGCTTCAAATTGTTTTCCTAAGTTGTCTTCTTCATAATGGCTTAGCACAAAACTCACGTACTTACACATCTGTTCTTAAAGCAGTTCTTACAAACAGACCACAAACAGCAAATAAATTTAAAAAAGCAATTTTAAAAAAATCCACAAAATCTGCACACACAGCTGAATTTTCCCCCTATTTTCTATTTTTAAATGTCTATTGTTGCAGCCAATCCTCATACTGCACTCAGTAGTACTGATAAGGCATTAAGAGCAACAAAATGTTAACTATTAACAAAAATGGCCTGTTCTTCTTCAGCCCTTCACTAAAAGAGCCAAAAAAGCTTAACTCTAGGAGACAGGTGTTATCTTTTTTTTTTTTTTTTTTTTTCTCCAACAAGAAGAATTCAATCAAAGTTCCGAGACTTTGAGGGTGCTGAAGAAAAACAGACTGCAGATCAGTCAACTGCTGTTAACCCAATGCATTTTCTCGCTCATACTGGCCTGGAGAAAATAATAAACAATTGGTTTAGGACCAACATTCCTTTCATGCATCAAATAAGCTCTTCTTTTATCTTGCTGGGAAGTAAAAAGACCCAACATCCAGATAGACAAATTACAACAAATGTTCTTACAAGATATCTCAACTGTTTGCTGAAAACATCTGTACAACCAAATACCGTCCCTGTGTGCAAAACCCAGCTGAGAGTGCACAGTCTCATGACCACGATGTCATGATTCACAAATGGAAATGTACATCTATACAAAGTTCTTGAGGTAATCCAAATTCGATTTGGATACACACAGTTTTTAACCAGGCGTGATTGAGCTGGGGAAGCGATTGCTATATTAATGCATTAGGCTTCAATAACAGCAGCAATAATGTGCCTGTTGGTTAAAAGAAAGGGCTGAAGCATCTGCAGTGCTTTAAGCATAAGGAGCAGTATCTTGTGGAGCGACACAGTAACTTTACTGGAAAAAGTGAGACATATGCTTAAGTCCATGTAGAAGCCTCTGGACCAGCCCCTCCTTATTTGAACATCACGCCATTAAACCTAACATGTGTACAGTGGTTTTTCATAAAGTCTGACCTTTAAAAACAAGTCTGTGGTATTAGACAACAAACACCAACAAAATACTCAGCGTTACAGAGGGATAAAGAAGAAAATCCTCTTCCCAAGGGAAGGTCAGGCTTCAGGGCTGGCAGGCAGTGCCACCTGCCTCAGTGTACCTCATGGGCCACTAGCAATGGCCCCAACTGACCAAAGAGTTTACAAAATTTCCTTTTTAATAGAAAAGCCACAGACCACATTCTGTGGCCTTATAAACCACCAAGACATCTACAAATCTCTGCAGCAGCCAAGGAGGAAGAGGTCTTTCTCTGGAGAGTGTGCCCTTGTTAGTGGCTCAGGTCAGGCAAGGGGTGTGCTGGTAAGGGAAGAAGTCTCTTTGGTTCACGGACACCCTCTCCTCCCCAGTGCTCCTTTGGGCTTTATAAGCGCAGCATGGATGATGGATCCTGGCACTGACTCCGCAGGGTACCTACTGTCTCAGGTAGAAGCCCCAGTCTCATTGTATTTCCTGCCAACCAGCAGAAATGAGGCATATCCTAATACCTCCTGAATTTTGCACCTTGGTACCATGTTGGAACATGGGGAGACCATGCTCGTAGACCTCCCTCCACAACTCTTCAGTGACAAAAAAGGCTCCAGGCTTTCCCCCGTTGCAGTAAATAGCTGTAGAGCTGTTGAACACCCACCACATTAGCAGTATAAGGAAAATCCAAAGGCCCCTGGTCAATTCAAGTGGCAGGGGTTGAGCCTGCGTGTGGTAGGAGAAGCAAAGGGAAAAAGCAACACAAACAAAACCTCACCCCACGCCCCCTGATTTCCTCCTTCTAAACAGCACCATAGTAAACCAGATATGCATGTTATTGCCTTTCTCTGGAAAAATCTCTCATATTGCAGTTTCTCCTTCTTACTTGTCACACAAGTCCAAAAAGATGTAGCAAAGAGAAACATCATGAGCAGTTCCTTCAAGAAGGAAAGAAAGAGATGCCTAGAAATGTACTGTATACAAAGACTGCTGGATGCCAGGGAAAAAGGTTTATTTCCAGGAAATCAGAGAACGCATCCTCTTATTTTACCTCTGATAGCTCAATCTCCACTGATCAGCTTCCAGACGGAAGGGGATTTTTTTTTCTTTATATTATTCTACAACTACAAAAAAGGACACCATAAGGCTTTGACTTCGGCACTACAACTGAGATAATATAATTAGCCAAATATTTGTGTAGGAAAATACTGGAAGCTTTGTAGCTCAGCTGCAGAAGGATGGGGAATAAATAGCAAAGAGGCTGGCAAAAGGACTCTAGGGTAGCTTCTCCTCACTACCCACGTAGAAAAGGAGCATTTAAGGGACAGGACACACATGCAACCTACCCTAAAATCTAACTGAACTCCTTCCCTCTGCTTTGTTTGTAGGAGAAGACACGAGCTAGTCTTGTACAAGTCACGCTAGAAGCCTAACCTGAGGGTTTCAATGGCCCTTAAAGGCTGCAGAACCTTGTGCAACCTACACAGTGTATTTTAGCTTTGAAGAAAACAGAGCAACCTTCTAGTTGCTGAGCACCTCATGTTATGTTTCAGGCTCGGAGTTGAGCAACCCCTCCAAATCCCCATGCAAATCATCAGTCCCACCACAAAACAAACTCCCCCAGTTGATGAAGGAAACAAGAACCTGTCCCCTGGCACAAAACCAACCTTCACATGTGCCCGATGCATCAGTGTGAACGTGGAAGACCTGGAAAGAGAAGGCACCTGCTGTGCTCTAATAACTTGGTGTAGCTTCCACTGGGGAGCTGGTGCAACAGCAGCATCGAAGGCATCACTGAGAAAGGCAGTTGGGGATTCTCTTCCTTCTTGACACCTCTCAGGAGCAAGCCGAGTCCTCTTCCTTCTCGCTACCTCTCGGGAGTTTTGAATCCACTGCCAAACCCATCTTTGAGAGCGAGTGTATTAATTAACCTTCAGAAAAATGCCTCGCCAGATGAATTAAGTCAGGTGACATTTTATAGGCAGCGAGTGATTTTCCAAGAACGTTTCTGTACTCGTTAGCAATATATGCAGATAAAATTTCAGTGTTGTTCCTAAGGATTAGAGCTGGAAGGAGAAATGAGCACACTTGCATGATGAGGAATGGGAAACAAGCAGCACCAGTCTCCCCCTCAGCTGCAGAAAGTAATGTTTCCTCTGAAGGACCACAGATGAGAAGGTCTGGCATACATTAGGAAATACATATGTTTTGCTTTTCTAACAGCCCTACCCTATTTTTCCCTAAAAATTTGAGGCCAGACCTTTTAAATCATTAAGTTTTCATTCAGAATTCAAGCATAAAGAGACCAAACCAAGCCTGAAAACTATTCCAATTTCTCTCCTTCCCCAAGGGATTTTCTCCCTATACCACAGGCTTTCCTCTTGAAAGCCTCCATCCCCAACTCCCCAGACAGCCTCTCCACATCAGCCTCCTGCCACCCTCTAATGGCAAGCCACCAATTCTAACCCTGCAGCAACACTTCCCCTTGACTGAGCTGCATGGGGGCAAAAGCCTTCACAACTTAACTCCTCTGACTATAAACCCTCTCCAGATAGGAACGTTGCTCTCTCTGTTGGTGAAGAAACTCTGCTCTTGTTTCAACTCAATTTACTTTAAATGGAGGCGTATTAGGGCTGACAGATTAAAGATCTCAAACATTTCAGTGGAAGGATGTAGCCATGCCTCTGCGCCAACTCTGAGGACATTCACTATTTCGTATGGTAGCATTCAAACACAACAGGAGCAGACAGACCCCAGTGCCCAAGAGCACACAGACATCTCCAAAATCATTCACAAACAGAAGAGAAACTGATAGTAGACTGGATCTGAGCGTGGGATGCCACCTGGATGGCCCTCATCTGGGAGGCAAGGTGAGATATGAGCTCTGTTAACAACTCTCAGTAGCCCTGCAGAGTTTTATTAAAAACAAAACACCCCCATGCACAACCCATGTCAGCTCTTGCAGTTTACATTTATCAAGAACATGCGAAGGTAATAAATAGGAGAGAGAAGAACGTGTCGCCAGCAGAGTAATTGTTTGCTCTCATGAGGGCAATGTGATGCCATTTTGCTTATCACTATTTTCTTCTCTACTGCACTGCAGATACGGAAAAACTTTCAAAAAAATATCATGAGAGCATTTCAATGAGATTTTTTACAAATAGGTGTTCATCAATCTGAGTGGACCAGAAACACTCTTTAATAACAGGGTCACGTTTCCCTCTGCCAAACACAGAGCTATTTAGAAGCTGAGCAGTATACCACAAATAGAAATATTAACCAGACTGCTTTGTACTAAAAAGCCACAGATTTATTTTTTCAGTGTATGGACCATAAATATTGTTAGAGAGGAGAAACACTAAACACACACCATCTGGCACACATCTTTAACTTACACACCAAAGTTGTTAGCAGCTTTATTTCAAACATGGATCTAGTCTAATTAGGCCATTCCAGCTTCTAGCACTGTATTATATATTGTTTCAATACACAGATGAAAAGCTTTCATTATAATTATTTTTTCTGCATTTTCAGAGCCTTGTTTGGCTTTCTAACATTTGGTCTACAAAGGCTAGAAGGCTCAGCTGGTTGGACTCTAAGCAGCTTCAGAGCAGGAGACTTTTCAGATAGCAACAGCTTCTCCAGCAGACCGTACCGTACTGGCTGTTGGTGATAATTGGAAAGGACTGGAAGAGATTGTGGTGGTGGAAAGGGAACAGCTAAAGCTTGGTTGAAGAGCTTCAGCTAGTTTAAAAGAAAAGCTCTCCTAATATTTCCCAAACTTCCTTTTGCAAAGGGCGTGCTAAGTGAAAATACGAACCACGTCACCTTTTCTGCTCGCGTGACTGCACAGAGAATGACCCATACAAAAGGGAGGGGGAGCCTTTCAGATGAAGAATTAAAAAGCTAGGAGGTTAATTATGTCCCCAGTCCTTGTAAAGCAGAGTTTACAAACAATGAATCGTTTCTGGCGAGTGGAAGGTTAAGCTTAATTGCAAACCTCTGATTCCTTCCCTCCCTTTCCGCAATCACAAACTCTCTCCGCATGTACTATGCGCCCAGCCCCTACATTAGGAGTTCTCACTATGTTCAGCGTTTTATTACAGTCTTCTGCAAAAACCTAATGAGCAATAAACTTGTTATTGTCTCAGACATCAGCAATGACCATGACAAGGGTATTCTGACGAAGTTTCCCTGAATCACCCAGTTATTTATCAGCTGACTAGAATAAATATTGACTGTTCTTTGCACTGTCCTCTACAAATACAAACCCACCAAACAGCTCAAAAGGCTTAAAAAAAAAAAATCAAAGTTGCTAGATAAATATGAAAAAGAGCTTGTTATTTGCCCAGGGATTTTTCTTGCTGTTTAAGATTTTCAGTGTATCAAATAATGGCATTTAGAGAATAATCTTAAAGAAAGAAGACCTGATATTAATATAAAAACTTGAGTATCTGAGGTTTTTTGTTGGTTTGTTTGTATTCAAAGGAATAGTCCAGAAGAAAAATAAAGCCAAAAGACTACTTTTTCAGCCATGACAAAGTTTTCTTTCCAGGAACACAGATATACACACATACTGTGATTTGTATGGGTTTGGAAAAGCCAACTATAATTAAGCCTGGAGCTCCTTCCTAGATCTTTAGCTACAAGTTTTCCGATTCTCTCTCTCCTCTATTGCTTAAATTTTCAACTGCAATCACCATCTGGGAGGTCTCCTTTTTTAGGCTCCCCACTTTAGGCACCTTTCATTCCCTTTTCCAAGATGCCTGTTCCCAAAAATGTCAGTCACAGTCGGAGGGATGTGAAAGAGCACCTGAAAGCAGCAGCTGTCAGCATCTCCATCTGAGCAGTCGGCCAGTAAGGTACTCAAAACCACAGAACACTTGGCAATGCAATGCTTTTGTTCACTTGCTTGTATCTTGCCCAGAAAAAGCAAACAAGCAGTGAAGATGACGGACAAACCAGTCTCCACTCAAAGCCACTCATGCAGACCCAACATGAGTGCAATCCTTGCTGCATGCGACCTCATATACAACTTATTCTATAACTGTAATAACAAAACAGATACATTTACAGGCTTAAAAAAAAAGAGTACAGCTTCACATGACAATCTTTCAATTCTTCCCCCAGTCCCTTTATTTAGCAAACAAAGGCTCTAGGGAGCCAAACCAGAAAAAAGCTTCCATTGACCTTGGCACATTGTGGGTCAAAATGTTAACCTCTCTCTCCCTGGACACCAGCATAAAGCTGGCTCTTCCATTCCTCCACTACTGGGCAAGTTGAACGAACCATCTCCTACCCAGCTGCGAGCTACTGTTCATGGAGGCAGAGGCCAGCAGTGGTGGAAGAAGGAGGGCACAAGAACCCAACAAGGAGGGCAACTGGGGTTACAGTGAGGAGGTACCATACCTAGGAGACACAGGAAACATCAACAGAGAAGAAGCCCTTTAATTCCACCACTCAGAGTCCTTGGTGCTCAAAAGTAACATTGGGAAGAGAAAGATAAAATCCAAGAAGTAACACTTTCAGGAGTAACTGGATGCAGTCAAATGATCTGTGTTATTCTGGATGATAAGAGTCACTTTTAGCCTGAAAAAGTCTATGATGTACGATTTCTGCTGCTGGTTTACAGGTAAAAAATCCAAACCACACAAACAACACATCCCTCTAACTTTATAAGCAAAGAAGTGCAGCAGCAGAAATACCAGTCAAAGGCAGTAAAAAGGAAAAGTCTTTCAATTTTAATCAAAAGAAAAACCTACACACCGTACTTGGATGGCTGTCAGACTAACACTTTCTGTCTACCCCTTCCCCTACTAACAGCGTGCATCTGCTGAGCCTGAGCTAAGGGTAGCACTCTAGGAAGAGAAAGTGCTTTTTCCTTCTCTTTCTGCATTAACATATCCACGGAAATTTTGGAGGCAAACGAATACAACTCCTCAAATGAAAGGTATGTGTGTAATTCCAAGACACTGCACACACTAATATATTTTTTTTTTAATAAAACAAGGGCTCAAAGAAAGTGTTTTTAATAAAGATCAGACACCAAAAGATTCTTTTAATGTTTTCAAAAACCAGTTTTAATCTCATACTTAATGAGATGCATTTCACTCTCCTAAAATTCCAGCCCTCTTCCAGATAGACTAACTTAAAACAAAAGAAAAGAAACTCCACTGGCTTCAAAGTCACTCCAGCTGCACAGCCCTTCTGGAGGGAGACGGAAGGCGTGACTCCCCATCCACTCCCTCAGGGGCTGGAAGAGTCCTTGACAGTTCGATATGTGGAGAGGGAGAAGAGACACAAAATTAAGCTCTATCAGAAGGTCAGACGCCTGGGTGTGTGTCCTCCCTCAGATACCACTGTCCCCAAATGCTGAGGAGGATGTCATTGGACATTGGACGCTCTCCTGCCACTGGCTCTGCTGACGGGCTCCATTGAATCCCATAAGCATCAGCAGGAGCCCATCCGTTCACTTCAGTAGTGCTTTAGGACCAGTTTCCCATGTAAGTAGGTGGAATTTTAATTAAAGGAAGAGAAAAAATGTTAATCTCACTATTAACCGTGAAGGGGAAAACCCACTAAGATGAAAGCCTTGTTTTCTAGGGGCACGAGAAGAATTTCCCTATCACTGGCATGTGCAGTGCTTTTCACTGGTCTATCCATCCATCCATCCATCCTTCTCTTTAGGAACACTTGGTCAGTGAGGGATTTACTGTCTGGGAGGGGATAATATCATGCTCCTGTCACTACCTTCATACTCAGCATGAGCAAAGCCAAGGCAAGAATGCATATGAACAATAAGTAATTTAATGCATTAAATTAGTAAAATAATCCAAAATGCAGTAACTTCATAATGGTCTTTGCAGTGCTGCACACGCAGTGACATTTCTAAAAAAAATAAGTATTTGTAAGGAATATACCAAAACACATTACACAGGCATGTGACAGACAATAAATACACTAAGAAAAGAAAGTGGCACTATGGCAAGTGATGACAATCCTGCTCACAGCTGAGTGAATCAAAGAACATGACTGTAACATTCAAAAATATTATTGTTTGGGTTATTGCATCATCAAAAGGGTTGCAATTTGTGTTATGCTGGCTGCTTACACATGCAATCAAAGTAGACAACAGAACCAATATGAATAACTGTTCTCAGGTTCTATTTCAAAATTCAAGTCTGTTCTTTTGTTAACAAAGTGAAGAAAAATCCTCAACATCCAAACAATTTGCTGAAACTTGTAATTGGCTGATGGATGAGAAAAGAGAACCAGGTTACAGAAAGAAAAGGGAAGTATGTTGAACAGATTCTCAGGGACTATTCAAGCAATTGATGTTCTACTTGCCAGCTGTGAAAGCTCTTGTTCAACTAACCTGGAAGCTTTAAATAGTCCTCTGACCATCAGTGAGTAAATGAAATTAAGTACAGATGCTAAGGTTTGTAAGCTCTGGCCTCAGAGCTCCCTCTGAAATCAAAGAAAGAGAGTGTTTATCACCTAAAGAACTTTTACGTGTCCATCTGTGCCCTTGCTTCGCAGGTTTATCTCCTGTTGACTTAAACCAAGGACAAGATTAAACTCAACAATTAAATTCCCATGAGTTTGTTAAAGGACAGGACCATTTTCTGCTCTGTATTTCAGAAGCCTTGGATTCTTGAATTACAGCTTAGATACAACTGCTGGGAGAAGAGACTAATGCCCACGACATGAAAATAAAAGTCTGGAAAGTGGAATAACAGTTAATTCATCAGAAAGGGTTCTGTGCTGGCAAATGTCACCCGAGCCACCTTCTAAATAAAGTGGGTTTACTTGTATTAAGCAAACATTAGATGATCTAGATTTTCTATCTGATGAGTTATTTCCACATAACATTTCCATGAAAATTTTAGTTTTAGGGTTTTTTAAATGCTCTGAGCAGATGGAGAGAAGTAAACAGTTCTCAATTTCTCTTATAACAACCAGCTGTGAAACAAATACACAGGGCAAGTACTACATTAGAGCATCAGCACCCATGTCATCTAACCTGCCTTGTTAATACTGAGCTAGATGTCTTTCTTTGGCAGTTCAATACAGCATACAGCACTAAACTGGTTATATCCCAGGGTTTTTACCCAGGACTAGGACCTTGCATGCAGCTCAACACTACTTCAATTACAAGTCTTAATTAAATTTAAAAAAATTAATTATATTCTCCAAACAATGAGCTGAGAATTCATGCTTGGGAGATGGCTGTGGTTAACATCACTTGACCACAGCGAAAAGAATACATGAATTTTGTATTATTACATCATTGCATCTGGTTCAGCAAAACTAATCCAAACCTTCCCTGAAGTCCAAAGCCTGCCATTTCCAGGAGACATCCAAAACTTAACAATATTCTTGTGTAATAGATGGGATGAGTTATGTCCTAAGTGGGTGTGCAGTTTGATACTCTACCAATATATTTTTTCCATCAATGGCAACTGCCATCTGCACAGAAACAAATGTTCCAAAGGAATAAATGTTATCACCAGACATCATCCCCTGGGACACAACCTCAGGAATTATGTTTTCCTCCTGCAATGTGGAAAGTTGTTCAGTGTGCGGCATCTCTGGGAGCGTTGTGGACAACATGTTCTCTCGTTAACTCGAGAACTGTATTTAATAAATGACAGGGTTTGCATTTGATTGCTAGAATATGCCTCTCACCTTATTCTCCTTGGGCACGCATAGAGGGTGTCTATTAGAGTCCTAAGGCATGACTTATGGACACAAGAGGATTCACTATGGAAACTGCATGTGCTTAAGAAAAGCCAAGACCAGCTGTAAGAGTAACACACTGGCAATTGTCACTGGAGTGGTTCCATTACTGGTGCTTCAGATGTTTTTTTTGAGCTACAGAGGAAAAAGAAGAGGTTCAAGGACCCTGTTTCAACATATCCCTCAAATCCAGGAAGGCTCCTCCTGCATGCCCTCACATCCATCCTAGCCTCCAAAACACTTAGAGTAAGAGTTTAATTAACAGATGGATTACATGTACCTTTTTAAGACCATTAAAACTGCCTTAAGACGAACGAAGTCTCCTCCCATGTGCCCAAAAGTACAGCAACTCACTTGGGTTTGGGGCACAGCAGCAAAGGGAAAGTGGTGCTGTCTAGCCCCCTCCCATCCCAGTTCAGGACCGCAGCCCAGAAGACCCCACAGGACAGCAGCAGTCACTAGCTTTATTTGGGTCATTTTAGCTTAAAAAACCAAAGAATAAATACTGTTTGTCTAGTAGAGCTTTGCAGGCTTGAGAAGTTGGCACAAGAGCACATAGAGACAGTAAGAGCTGCTGTGTGTCTGCACCCATGCAATTGTAAAGACTTTACAGACCAACATGTCCAACTGCTCATCCTGAACCTGCTTTCAGAAGAACACCAATCAGTTGTACAACATGAATATCCACTTCAAAGATCACACACCTATTTTCTCCTGCCCGTTTGCCCTAACATGGATAATGTGTCGCCTTTCCCTTCCTCTTACATAATAAGCAGCATGAAGTTCCCGACAGAAAGCAGATCCTATGATTTGTCTCCTGCACAATTTTTCCAGTGGCTCACTGACAGGTTGGCTGGATTACCAGCATTATATTTGAATGGCAAAACCAAAGCCACAGGTTATCCCAAAGGCTGCTGGATGGGCACCGCCGGTTGCTGGGAGCGTACCTGTGCCCACCCTGAGATCTCCACCAGCCTGCATGTTTGGACACAGCAGCAGACACACATTGGTGTCAGGACATGCAAATCCAGGAGAAACTGTGGAGGAACAAACATATAAAGGATAACTCCTGCTCTTTTTTTTTTTTTTTTCTTTTTTTTAGTACAAACCTCACTCTTTGGCTTCAGTAATGCCACAAGGGTGATTACCACCTCCAATAGAAATGCTGCAAAACAGATGCGACAATCCTATACCTTTCTTTCCCTTATTTTTTAGCAGAGCTCACAAATGCAATTTAAATTCCCAGAAAAATCACTGGCTCTATGGAAAGAAAAAAGAAGAACTAGAAGCCTTTAAATATTTGACTTGCCAAATAGTCCTTTGACAGAATAAACCAAATACGGCAACAAACTGTCAACATTTCAGAAGAGGAGCTGAAACTCTGCAAAGACTCTGATTTAGCATAAAGGAGTACACTGGATCTTTTCTTTCACATATGTCACATAAGGGAAGATCTCTTTCAAGTGCCAACTGATGTGGCAATCACAGGGGTAGCTCACGCTATAATGCACTTATTTGGCTTTGCTGTAAATGTCACATGCCCACAGGTGTCCCACTGTACTATAATTTGCTCTACAATGTAGTACTACCTTAACAAAATAACACCCTCAGATTTTATTTTTAAAGTTAAAAACACACAGCAATTCACCTAGAAACTGCGCTGAAATTTTCTTAATTTGATGCATGTGTTTGATCCGCTCGCTGTCTGAAAACGAGGGAATTACCTTGGGAAGGGAAAAACCTTGTCTGAGAGCTGCTCCCTGGCAGGTAAGCATCACCCACCAGCCAAGGCACACCTTCTCAGAGCACGAAGATATCAAATGGATGATGAGAAAATGATCAAAATCAGATTATTGAGGTCAGATTTTAAGCCCCACTCCTGAAAAAGAAACCTAGAGGCTCTTCTCCATATCCTATATATTGTATACAATATCACATACAATATTGCACACAACATCCCCTCGACCTTCAGAGCCAAACCTGCCTGCTGTGTTGGTTGGGAAAGGAGAAGAGCTGAGGGCTAAGCAGCTTCAAATTACTTCTGACTTGGTCTTTGCTGTCTCAGATCCATGCATCCTGACAGTTCAATATGGGAAGTTGGCAAAATAATTGAATATACAACAACCAAAACACCCTTTGGGGTTTATCATCCACTGCCTAATCTAAATTTATCACAATATTGCCAGTATGCTTCAAAGTACAGGAAAAGAAGGAAAAGATAAGGGTTTCTCCAACGATTAGTGCTCTTATCTGATTCTCCTGTTCATGAAATATACCCAAGGAAAATAAGCATTTAATATCTATAACTTCTGGGCAGCCCTACTGGTGAAGACTTCTTCAATCAACATCGTACAAAATTATCAGGGGTCTCTCATGTGGGTGAGTCCCCAAAGCTTTGCTGCAAAGATAAACAGGATGCTTTATTGCTATAGTTTTTTTTTTTTTCCTGTTGTTATTGTTGTCTTGGGGGGGGGGGGAAGTTTCCAGATGGAAATATGCGTGAGTGTAATGGAAATGACACGCAGGCAACAGCCTCCCTCCCCCGTTTGGCTGTCAAACGGAGCTCAGGCTTAGAGCAGCCCAGCAAACTGCATGGGGGGATGAGGGGGAGGGTTCAAGTGGGCAGGGGAAGCAGTGAAAGCCTAAATAAACTTTGACCAGTAGATAACAGAGCTATTATTGCTCTGTAAGACTTCCTGAATGGCCTAATAAAAACAGAGACAGTTCTTGTTCCTGCCTGAAGGGAAGGAAACACAAGGATGAGTGCTCAGTATGTCAGCTGAAAACTCTGGCTGTTTCCTTTCTTCCTTCTCTCTCTTTTTTTTCTTTTTTTTTTTTTTTTTTTTCCCCTACTTAAAAACCACGCTGTATACTTAGCCAAAGCCAAGAGGACCCTCTTTTCATAGAATCATAGAATGGTCTGGGTTGGAAAGGACCTCAAAGATCATCAAGTTCCCCCCCCTGCCATGGGCAGGGACACCTCCCACTAGCCCAGGTTGCTCAAAGCCTCATCCAGCCTGGCCTTGAACCCCTCCAGGGATGGGGCATCCACAGCTTCTCTGGGCAACCTGGGCCACTGCCTCACCACCCTCACAGTGAAAAATTTCTTCCTAACGTCTAGTCTAAATCTACCCTCTTTCAGCTTATACCCATTACCCCTCGTCCTGTTGCTACTCTCCCTGATGAGGAGTCCCTCCCCATCTC
>NW_010123019.1:0-32580 GCF_000699245.1 Pterocles gutturalis
CCCCCGGCTGGGACAGGAGAGCTGGGGGGCACAGGCGCAGCCCGGACCCGCCGCACATCAGCTGTCCGTGCTAAAGCACACCCGAGCCGGGGACAGCGCTCCGCCCCGAGGAGACAGCTTCTAAGTTACAGCAAAAGTTTACTCCTGTCACCCAGTGTTTGGTGGGAACCGCAAGTTTAACTTCCCCAGTAACCCCCGGCGGTATCCCACGGAGCAGTCATACCCTGGTCTGTCCGCATCGATATCGCAAGCTACTATGGAAAACGAATCGGACTTTTAAAAACTAAGCTCCGATTGAGTTAACAACTTCAGCACACTGAGCAGAAAAATCTGCGTATTCACAAGCGATACGGCAGTACCTGGCTCCGTTTGTGTGCGTGTTTAGCTTCAGGGGAGCTGAGCACAGAGCCAGAATGGAAAATAAGATTCTGTTGCCGGATCTACAACAGCTTTTCTATTCTGTATTTTGTTTAGTAGTTTAATTTCTGTTTCTCAGCTCCTCGGTTATAAAGTGGAAACACAACAATAAATAACTCAAAATGTTATGAGGTAAAAGCCATTCATACTTGCAAGCTGTCTGGAATTAATGTGAAAAATGTAAGAAACTATTCAAAAGTACTTAAAACATTCAAAGCTTTCTCTATATTACCTCTTATATCATAGAATTAATATATATTTTGAGGGACACGGTGTTGACTTACAGCCCACAGGATATAGAAATGAGATGGTGAAGAAGATTTCCCTAGGAAAATATTTTACACAGCTGCTGCTCAAAGAGCTGTTTACTTTATTTCATTATGTATATACGTGTGTGTGTGTGTAAAAAACTGTGAAGAGTTCACTTGAAGAATTCTTGGCAACAAAAAGCAAACTGTTCTAGCTCTTTCCAAAGCAAAATTAAACAAACCACCAGCCCCCCTGCGAAGAAATGAGCAATCATGTCTTGCCCAATTTTTTGCTTCCCCTTAGTTCTCCAGGCGATAGCTTCAAACTCTGCTCTATGATGTGGCCAAAACACATAATGCTGTGTCACCCCTGTAAAATAGAGAGTGAGCTAACCATTGTATAAACTAGGATAGTCTGAGGTTGCTTGGGGCCCTCTTCCCAGTTTCTCTTAAAAACAGAAGCCAAAAAAAAAAAGATGGTAGACAAAAAAGTAGATCGTTGAAACAAAGGGAGTAAGCAGGACAGAGGACCTCGAGGAAGTTCACGTTGCTTCTGTAAACCTGAGTGACTCAAGGAAAACAACACAAACAGCTTGCAACTGTCTGAAGTAAAACCTGAGGACTGAATTCTGGTACTCTGATTTATGTCAGCTCATAAGTTACGGCCCACCTAGTCTGACTGAAGGCAGTGTGATTGCTTGTGAAAACAAGTAGTAAATACAATCCAAATCTGGTCTGAAATTGTTTTTAAGGCAACTTTCAACTCCTGGTATTTTCAGAAGCGTCAGCTTGCTTTGTTTGAAAGTGCAGATATACTTCTTACCAACACTAGAAGCAAATCTAGCTATAATTAAATATTCACCTGCTTTTCTGTCAAAGTGCTGTCTTACCAGCATCTGTTCATGTTGTCTTGTCTTATAATTCAAAAGAGAAAACACTTTCAAGAAGCTTTTTATTTTCATCTGGTTTCAAGTTGCTTTGCCTCTGTTTTTAGCACTGTCAACATCCTTCTCTCTGTATTGTGTGCTTTCCCTCTTTCTCCTTTTCTCTCTGTCTTCGCCCCCAGCAACAGGGATCAACTATGTCTAGTAAATAGTCCTATAACTATTGGAAAGCAGTTAAAAAATTCAAATGAGCAACTAACGAAACTTGGTCTAGTTTACAGACATTCTGAAACATTTTTAATTAGCTGATCTTTAATTAATATTCCCTGCTATGATGACACCATTAATTTTCTCCCATGTGACTTGAGCTTTCTTTATAAAATGGAATCCTATAAATTGGTAACCTAATTGTTTTTTTTAAGCCAAAAAGAAAAATATAGATGTCTGTCTTACTTTTTTTTGCCAATACTGTAATTTCTTTCCCCAATATGAAGTAATGACACCACGGTCCCCCAACAGCTGCAATGCTTGTGTACAATTCACACTCATAAAAGTGTAATCTTGGAACAAATCAATCTTTCATAGACACTTTGAAAATCCTGAATCAGGGAAAGCAGGGAAACTCTTTTAAAGTTTTAAGCCACTAGTCAGTTGCTTATAGAAACATCCTAAATTAGTACCAACTAAGAGCTACTGCTGATTGGGATTGAGGCTGAGGGACTGAATCAAGCCTTGATGCAACTGCTTTCTAGACACATCTCACTCAGTAAGGTCTTTGAGCAGTTCATATAAACTCTCAGGTAGAGTCCAAAAGCATTTATTTTACCAGCAAAAAACTCCCAATTTTATGCCTTCTTGAAAAACTGTCATAACAAACTTTCCTGCTGTACATCTCTTTTTATAGGTGCTTGTGATTTGGGGGAAAAGCTCAGGAACATTCAAAATGCTGGTCTGACCTTTATTCTTCTCTCAAGCTAAGAGTGTTTCAATGAGTGAGATTTCAAAATCTGAATGAGATTTCAAATGACTCCTTGAATGCCCAAAGCAAAAACATCACCACAGGGAAAAGACTGGCTTGAAAGTAAATGCCAAAGGAGAGAGAACTTTCTAAGTCTGCCCTTAGTAGGTACAGGCTGGGGGGACATAGCACGTTTTAAGAACAGGAAAACGTCATCTTCTGGATCTTTTTTGACTCATTTAATTACCACATCTGTACTTATCCTTGCACCACTGTAGCCCTTTCTTCCTTTCTTGCTTGTTTCCTTCCTTCCAAACAGTACGTGACTCAAGATTTTTGCCTTGATTAATTTATCCTACATGATGCATGGCCACTAACCTCCTTGTTTCATTTTGTTTATTGAAAAGGTTGTAATGAGAATGAGGCAGATCACCTGGACAGAGACCAGCAGCCTTATCCCCCATCCCAGAAGACAAAGCGCATGCGCACCTCCTTCAAACACCACCAGCTTCGTACCATGAAGTCCTACTTTGCTATCAACCACAACCCAGATGCCAAGGACCTCAAGCAGCTTGCCCAGAAAACAGGCCTGACCAAGAGAGTTCTGCAGGTAAGAAGCCACATCCCAGGCTTGACAGAATTTTCCCCCACCCCTGCCAGTCAATAGAATTTCCCTTACGTGTAACAATAGCGATATATGTAGAAATCCTTTTGTTAGGTGTGTCCCTAGTGGGTGTTCAGAGGGGTGTGGTATTACATGGCAGGAGTGCTGTATACCCTACCACCCCAAGGCAGACAAATACTAAAATGGGATTTGTAGTTTGTTGCATCCTCAATATGAGGAAACTGTCTCCAGAGTCTACCAGCCCAGTAGATATCCTGGGACCTGTAGTCTCTCTGTGGTGACCTTACTAAGGGTAGAGGTAGCAAACCTACTGATTTTATAAACACTGGGTGAAGTCTTTGGGCTCCCCTGAAACTGTTAATGTGACCCCTCAGTGAGCAGATCCCCTGATATGTAGGAAGGAAGCTTTGAACAATATGATCCTCCAGGAACAGCTGGCTCCCTCTCTCAATGCCTGTTAGACAACTGCTATTATTAAGGGCCTATGGAATAAAAAGCCACTTGCCTGTGAAGGACAGCCTAGCAAATTACATTAAAAAAATCCCTATACAGTGAAGTTAAAGCAAGGCGTTTATTATATGCAGAGTGCCAAAGAAGGGCAGTGATCGAGGTAGAAGGAGAATCTATTAGCAGCAATTCCTTGTCCATGTTACATATCACCTGAAACATTTTTAGTGAACCTTGCACAACAGAAAGACTAGGTGACCCATATCAACAATCCTTATGATAGGGATGGTGTAACTACCCCTCCTTCCTCTTCAGTCTTTTAAAATTATCAAGACAAACTTTCAGCCTTGGCAAAAATCTGCTCATTCACCCTTTGTCTCAATCTTTACCATGTGTCCTGACCCCAAACCTACCCAACCCAAGGGTACACTACATGTCCAATCAAAAACTTTGCTTTTCTCGGGTAAGTGAGCAAGCAGATTTTTCTTAAGGCTGCTCTGTGAGGTCTGCACACTGGGCTGCAATGTCATAGTGAACAACCGTAGCGCTGGGCCTTGTATTCAGGGTCCTGCCTGTGTGAGTCGGTAACACCAGTAGCAAATGAAGCCGTAGAGTGACTTAGTCAATTTGCCACACAAAAGCAAGCATCAAAAAATGACTTAAAAGCAAGAACAAAGACAAAAATAAGCAAAACAAAACAAGCATCGGTAAAGAAATCAATTGGGATTGGTTTGCAGGTTTGGTTTCAAAACGCAAGAGCCAAATTCAGAAGGAACCTTTTGCGGCAGGAGAATGGGGGTGTCGATAAAGCTGATGGCACCTCACTTCCGGCACCGCCCTCAGCAGACAGCGGCGCACTCACTCCACCCGGCACTGCGACCACTTTAACAGACCTGACCAATCCCACTATCACTGTAGTGACATCAGTGCCCTCTAACTGGGACAGCCACGAATCCGGGAGCCCCTCACAAACTACCTTAACGAACCTTTTCTAACATTTCAGTTTTTTTTTTTTTAATTCTTACTCTTCTTCTTTATTATTATTATAATTATTATTTTTATTATTTTCAAGCCTTTTTTTTTAAAAAAAGAATAACAAACCCACAAAACATTTGGGAAAATAAACAGCTTGATGTGTAGCATCTGCGGCCACTTGGCAAATGAGTTTGAAGTAACCTGTTGCTATAATAAATGAACATTTATTGTTGTTAAATTGTACTCAAATTTTAAAAATTCATTAAATAACTGAAGAGAAGGTTATGAATCACTCTAATAAGTGCCTCTTAAAATTGTATGTTACTTATTTCCAGAACCTTGACAAAAATTATTACTATCCCCCCCAAAAAAAGAAGATTCTTTTCCCTCCTTGATAACCAGATAAAAATCAGTTTAATTATAGCCAAAATAATGCTGCTTCAGGATTGTATGTTCACTTACAGCGTTTAAGAACCCCCAGTTTAATTTTATTTTATAATGCATCTAAAAGTTTTGTACAATTTATTTTTCAAATGTTGAAAAATGAATACAAAATGAATTAAACTAATCATTGAAATAGTCAGACTGCAAGTGCCAGTGGTTTTTGTAATGCATTAGTCACAAGCCTGGTCCTCCCTGAGCACTGGGGAGTCTCACTGGGATAGCTAAACGCTCCTCTGCCAGTTCTTCACCCAGCTGGGGTGTCCATGGCCACCACTGAAGGCTGTGCCTGGACGGAGGGCTTGGAGAGAGAGACCTGGTGATGAGAGTGCATGTGGGTGAGGATGGCAGGATCAGGCTGTTTGTCTCCAAATTTGTGTCCTGTACATTAAGGAGGCAAGGTCCAGAAAGCACCTTCCAGAATGAGCTCATTCCTATAAGGATATTACTAAAGTAATAACAACAGAATAACAACTGAAGTGAGGAGTCCTACTGATCTGAAGTATTACACAGGGAGGGTTTTACATTTTTGACTGTCAAGCTGCTCTGATTTGGAATTTAAAAAAAAAAATGTGTGGTTCATTACATGGCCTTGATACTGTACAATTAAAGCAAAGAGGAGGTTGCCCAGCTACTTCAGTGAGCACAAAAATAATTTCCAAGAAGATGCATGCATGTGTGCTATTAAAACGAGTTCGTCATAAATCTTTTTTTTTGGGGGGGGAAATGGAAATAAGCAAAATATAATTTATTAAGATGTTTAAGGAAAATTATTTCAGTATAATTTATTCATTACTATTTTTAATTTACTTTAGAGGTTTCCTGAGATTGTATCAGATGCTTTGTTTAACACACGAACTTAAAATCTCTATTTCATTAATATCTCTAACATATACTTTAATTTTTTAACTTTGTATAAAAGAAAAAAATGTTAGCAAAAATTCTTGCAAAAATTCTTACAAAAATGGGAATTGGCAGTGAATAATTTTAAAGCAGATAAACTCAGAAGCCTTGTGGATGCCGATCTGAATACATTTCTTAGTTTACAATAGTGATCTTTCTTTTTTTAATTTTATTTAAGCTAAAAGTCTGAATGGTCTGGGCAGTGGTGAATGTTCATCTGTATCCTTTTATTGTAGTTGAACACCAATTAGATTGTGGAGAGTCTCAGAAACAAATACAAACAAAAAACCAGTCAAGATCTATGTCTTGCTTTTAGTGGATTGTTAAGAATAACTTTGCACATATACCCCACTTTTTAGACACCATCAAATCTCTTTTTTGGTGGTCAAAGTGGCTATTTAATATATTTTAAAGGTGTCCTTTTTGGCTGTATAAATGTGTGGTTACATATTGACAGTTCACTGCCCACATTAAAGTGCATTATTGTAATTTTTGCTCAGGGTTTTTAGAAAATTAGCACAGAAAAGTAGCTTATTTTTAAAAAAAAAAGATGATGGAAGAGAGGTTAACACTGTAATAGAAGAAAGGTGTGTTTGCCATTATATATTTAGCAAGTATGGTTATCATCTTCTACGGATATTAAATCTTGACTTTTCCTATTTCTATTACCTTATGGGCATTTACCACTAACCAGACCAAACGACCTTGGTAAGGCTGAGATCTTTATTAATACACTTTTACAGGTAAAAATATTGATACTTATAAATTTTGTTCTTTGACAGAACAATATATGGTACTAGAGATCTACTTTATTAAGTAGACTAATTAAAACTCAGTTCTACTACGTGCCTTATGATATACCTTGGGAGTAAGTTTGTGAAAAATCAGGATATATGTGTTGTTTGTTAAATTAACTGTTTTAAGCCCTTTTGACACCTCACTAGTTTTGTACTGTTTTACCTCTTATTTCTGAAACTCTTTTTATGGTGTATCCTGTTAGAGGGGACAAACATGTCATAGAAAGCAGTTGTGCACTCTTTCAGATATAGTTGATAAATCCAATAATCTTATATATTGAGCTTCGTGTTTATAGTACAGTAAGTGGTCTAGCAAAATTGTCCATGTTTCTTTGTCTATTGATAAATGCATTGTATAGAAACTATTTCCCCTAAATATTTATGGACCAAACAATTGTGATATATCCTATTAAATTTGTGTGAATAAACCATTTTGAATCTAAGGAGTTTTATTTCCCATCAGTTGTTTTTTTTTTTTTTTTTTTTTTTTTTTTAAATTTAAAGTCTACATATACCAGTGTGTCTCTTTGCTTTTACGGTACCTGTGAGCAATTGGTATTAAACATGGAAACACAGCCTTTAAAATACTTTAAAATATGGTTCCTTCTTAGGTATTCAATTTCTTCACATTCAATGTATATGCTACTGCTGGCGCAATTTAGATTTTAGTGTTTTAACCCTCTTTTTTGAACATGCAAAGTAATGCCCCACTGATTTGATACTGAAACCCTGTCTTAGACTTCTAAAAAAGCCAGAAAACTAGCAGCTAAAGTAATTGCATGACAAATATAACCTAAATAATATGATTAAATGAATCAAGATTTAATGCTAGGTGTATTGAACACAAAATAGAATTGCAGACCCCGAAAAGCCAGGTTGCTCTGTAGTTTAATAAATTGTCACTATGATTTCTTTCAGGGAGAACAAATCATGGGGCATTACAGCCAAACATCCCGACGTTTGAAAATTCCCTAAAGTATTAAAAGAAGGGGAAAAGTTTGATCGGAAATCCACTGCAGTGAAGACAAAGACAATATTAGGTTATGATAATCATACATTTAAAAATCTCTTGAGCCAAAAAATAAAAATAAAAGACTTGATGTCATTTCCTGAATGTTAACAAAACATATGTTATTTTATGGTGTCTAATTAACAGAACTGAAGGCTTCAAAAATTGTGTGGTATTAAAAACAAATTTAGAGAAACTATGTATAAAACCAGAGCAACCTGGCAGCAATCTACCCAGCCCATATTTGAAGAAAACTTTTCTTTAAAAAAAATCACATTTGTCAAGCACAAGTACTTGTAAAATAAAATCTGAGTGCATTCATTCCACTTGCTTGCTAATGTGTACTAGTCATATCTGTTAAATGGATTTTTGTAAATTCAAAGAGAATACTTCACTCATTTGAGATCATAGGAATCAAAACCCAGTAACTTTAGTACTATTGTTTCTGAATTCTTTTTTTTTTTTAAATGAGACAAATCTGCATGCATCCATCTGTCACATATAGTGTACATTTCTGTATGATGAATTTCTCTTTGATGTTTCCTGTATAATAGCTTTCATTAATAAACATTTTATTTGATGCAAACATAGTTAACTTTATGTAAACACATAACTAATTGTTCAAACTAATTTAAACTTTTCTTTTGAAAAGAAGCAGTGCAGTGCAGTTCCAATATGTTATATATATCTAAAGTCACAAAGAATGAGGTAGCAATACTGTTGCACAGTGTAAAATTATCTTCTTTGGTGTTAACTTTTTAATTTTTTAACTTCTTGTATAAAACTGACATTTAAAAAAAAATTCCCACCAACATCAACAATAAAACAACCCCTGAATTCTTCATCAATGTAAGAAAACATAAGTAGTACAGTATGTAAAATCCTCAATGACTGTTAGAGTACGAGGATATAATTTGTGGATCCCTGAGCTGTTTACACGGTCACTATGCAATGAGCAAGTATGTTACAAAAAGCTGGTCCTAAGATTCCCAGTCCAAATCACAGATGATTTCTACAAGGCAAGAAGCAAGTGTAACAATAACCAATTCTTAGTAATGAGGTTTTGTAATTTTTAAGCAACTATTTGAAGAAAGATTTTAAAAAATATATTCCTATTTAGCTGTATAGCCAAAGCGTATGTTAAACAAATTAACATATAAAAGACTTGCCAGAAAATCTTTCATTAAGATGACATTTTTATTATATACTAATGAACCCTATGTAAACAATGCAACTTTTATGAATGATGGACATTAAATATTTCACTTACGTGTATCCTCAGCATTTTGCATGTTTTCTTAAACTTCTTCAGTTTCTGAGTTCTAAAAAGAAAACCATACAATTATTAACAACATAACACAAAGTTACGTACAGATTACTGCAGCGACCTCTGGAAACCGGTAACCAAGAGTGTTCTAATGGCAATAAAAAGGTATCATTTATTGGTGGAAATTATGGGAAGCATTGTTTAAACAACAGTTTTATAGTGTGTTGTAAAGTTCTATTGAAAAAGGTTTGCATGGTGGACTTAATTCAAATCAGCTTGATCAGAAATTTAAGTATATTGTGAAATTCTTAAACTGAGCCTTATATGTATTTATTACTGCAGAAAGTAAGTAAATATAAGAAAGGAATTATTCATGTCACAGCCATAATGTGGTTTCCCCCTGTTGTGCGTAGGAAAATATTACAAAAGTTAATTATTCAAATCAGTAAAGAACTTAGTGGTGTTCAGGGCCAAGAAAAAAACTAAAGAACTTAGTGGTGTTCAGGGCCAAGAAAAAAACTATCTACTGTAATTTTTCTTTTGTAAATCACCGCATTCTTTAGTGTGGTGCTTTTTGCACCTGATTTAAATTAGAAAAATAAATTATTAAAAACTCCTGGTGAAGTACTAGCTCCACTGAAGTCAATGTCTAAATCATCACTGGTTAAAGTAAAACCAGGACAACCTTATTTCTCCATGTCTAATCAGAGACATTAAGGTTTGATTTTTCTTAGCAACACTATTCTTTGTCTAGAGGTAGTCCTGCGCATAGTGCTCTGATTGACCTGATTAGCTGCATTAGCCGATTCACATTTTTTGAAAGATAAAGAACTGTTTCCTGCATTAAGAGAGTAAACATGTTGAAAGGGCAGCATTAGATGAGAAAGAAAAAAAAGGAATAATTTCAGGCAAGATTTGAGAGAATGCAAGACCAATCTAGGTTTTCAGGATTGTCACAAGTGAGAAACGTGTTGGAGGTCTTTCTAGCAGATATATATCCACGTCTAGACGCAGCATTTGTTTGCACTCCTGGTCTTGAAAAAGACATCAGATTGTTTGGTCTTACAACATCTTACTCAGAATTACT
This sequence comes from Pterocles gutturalis, assembly GCF_000699245.1. Lineage (NCBI taxonomy): Eukaryota > Metazoa > Chordata > Aves > Pterocliformes > Pteroclidae > Pterocles > Pterocles gutturalis. The sequence continues at coordinate 10,059 of NW_010123019.1, forward strand.
CCCCAGAATGGCTTGCAGGACCAGGTCAAATGACAGAAGGCTTACACCACAGCCCACTGAAACTGGTGAATATTCTCTCTCTGTTTCTGTGGGCTTTGAGACAGGAGCTGAATGAACATGGAGATTAAATTACTCTCTTGTCTCTAAAGAAAGCATAACCTTCAGAATGAGACAGAATATATAGGACAGCCATGCCGCTTTGTGCTTTAGACTTCAGAGCTGCTAATCCAAGCACCTGGCACATGCATTAAATTGACTTAAAAATATTTCTTCCTCCTTCACCCAAATACAGGACAGAAATCGTACCAGGACATACTGGAATTTCCAGAAGCTACTATAGTGTTGGAGCCTTTATTCAGTTATTCTGCAATGTTGAACAATTCTTCTGTGCTTCTCGCTTGACACAGACTTATCTCGACACATACCTATATACATATCCTTGTCTTGCCTTCAGATAACCAGTACTTTCATATTTATTTAAGTCATTCAAAGCTATAGGAAGCAACTCTCCATGCTTACACATTCCAGTGAAGGCAGTTGTCATAATTTTTGTGTAGATACTCCTCTATAGTAAAACATTTTTCAGAGTAGTTTTTATGTTATGAATTTCTACTTTTGTATCCTTTTTTTCTTTTCATAGCTTTGGACCAAAAAAATGTAGTGCTTGAAACATCTAAGTGTACAGATTATTTTGCTGGCTTTTCCTGCAGTATCTAGAAAAACAAATCTACTCCAATCATTGAATTAATGGCTTGCACGTTACTGTAAGAGTATTCCCTTCCACAAATCGATTTTGTCATAACAAATGATATCAAATATTTTCAATTCTGATTTTAACTAATATGATTAACATTAGAAATGAGAGCTTTTCAGTTGCACTCATTTTTGGCTCAAGTGTGCTTCTGTTTTTGGAAATGGGATTATGAAGGAGCATCCTTTTAAACTTCTGGTATTTGCTACCACTAGGAGCAGAGGGCTTGATGGGAGGTCTGATCTAGCTTGACAAATACAAGTGTTATTTTCCAGTTTGCCCTCTTCTCAAATTGGACTTTAACAGAGGATAAAAATACTATCAATAATTATTTTACTGCTAGAAAATAGAAGTTAGATATCTTTTTCAGATAGCAGTTGTCAGACTGCATATATAAGCAGTCACTGGGAGAGTGTTAGAGAGTTAGTTTTCTATTTATCATCCTATGAATCCTTATTACACCATTTTCCTTGAAGAATTTGGATTTACCTGAGAGTAAACGATCAAGTAGATTGCTGTTGCCACACGCATCTTGATCCCACAACCGAGATGCAATAGAGAACAATCTGTAAAAAGAATTTTTCAGGAATAATTATCTAGCAAAATAACAAAATATTTTCTAATGTCCTAAAATCAGTAAAATAAAATGAAACATCAGGAAAGCTGAGAGCAATGATTACTATTATATTTTAAGACCTAAACATATACAGGCTCATGATTGCTGTTTAATTCCTAGGGAATAATTAACTTTACCAAACAAATACATATCCCATCACAAGGAGGCATGCATGTAGTGTCAGCAGGGACAGTAAGATAAGTTTAGAAAGTACGAAACTTGGCAGCTTAGAGGTGAGTGTTTTTAATCTGTAAAGACACTTGCATAATTATTGCTCAGGCTGCAGCCACGACTGTTAGACAATACCTCTTTTTTTCTTTTCTGCCTGCCCAGCAGAGTATTTTCAGACTATAAGAAAAAGTAGGCTACAGAAAAGAAAGTTAAATGGACACTGTAAAGTACATAAATGGGATTGTGCATCTTTTATGTGCCTGTTAGTACATTTGACATAAAATGCTGCTGTACCAAGGCTCTGAATATCAGTCTTAAAGAAGCTACTGCTTTCTTTCTGCTTTTTTATTTGAAGATGCCTTGCTTCTTGTATATGAGGTTACATAGACAAGCTGTAACTACATTAACTGAAGTAATTTCCTACACCATTTTGTCAAAACTTTTCTTAAACCCTTGGACAGATATGTTTTCTGTGAATCTGTCTGGAGCAAATTAAGAAGTTAGAGCTGCTATTGTTCATTACTGTACAGGACAAGTGCAAGGTCCCACACATGGGTTGGGGCAATCCCAAGCACAAATACAGGCTGGGAGGAGAATGGATTGAGAGCAGCCCTGAAGAGAAGGACTTGGGGGTGTTGGTTAATGAGAAGCTGAACATGACGCAGCAATGTGCGCTTGCAGCCCAGAAAGCCAACCGTGTCCTGGGCTGCATCAAAAGAAGCATGGCCACCAGGTTGAGCGAGTTGATCCTCCCCCTCTAGTCTGCTCTCGTAAGACCTCACCTGCAGTACTGCCTCCAGCTCTGGAGTCCTCAGCACAGGAAGAACATGGACCTGTTGGAGCGGGTCCAGAGGGAGGCCACAAAAATGATCAGAGGAATGGAACACTTCCCCTGTGAGGACAGGCTGAGCGAGTTGGGGTTGTTCAGCCTAGAGAAGAGAGGGCTCCGGGGAGACCTGAGAGCAGCCTTCCACTTAAAGGGGGCTACAGGAGAGATGGGGAGGCACTCTTGATTGGGGGGTGTAGTGACAGGATGAGTGGTAACAGCTTCAAGCTGAAAGAGGGTAGATTTAGATTAAATATCAGGAAGAAATATTTTACTGTGAGGGACCGGAACAGGTTGCCCAAAGAAGCTGTGGATGCCCCATCCCTGGAAGTGTTCTAGATTGTGCTGGATGAGGCTTTGAGCAACCTGGGCTAGTGGAAGGTGTCCCTGCCCATGGCAGGGGGGTTAGAACTCGATGATCTTTAAAGTCCCTTCCAACCCAAACCATTCTATGATTATGAACTATTAGAAATAGTTTATCTGCCCAGGAATGCTTTCTACAGTCAGCAGTGTTAGAATTGTCCCCAGTGAGTCCATTTCTTCTGCTATTTAACCCGTAACAGGGCACTAACACGACACTAAATACATAGTAATCACTGGTTCAAAACACGAATTTTAAACCACTGTTGTTCTTGTGGTTGGCCCCAAATTAAGAAGCTCTCCAAATCACAATTTACCACTAAAACAGTAGCATTAGAAGACTATATGACTTAGAGTGCTCACCTATTTTATAAATAACATCCAGATCCTGAGATCTTTTTGCCCTATTGTATTATAACAGCAACAGACTAAAACTGGAGAACTCAAAAGTTTGGTTGTGACCTTGAACCTATTTAAACTGTCTAAATTCAACATATTTCCAGAATGGACTGTTGAATTGTGGTGAAATCTGGAGCTTTTTGATGAAATTTCCTTGATTTCCTCATTTGTATCTGTCCGAAACAGAAAAAATAGGCTTTTAATGGGCTTCCTGGTCTTTAGCAAAACTGAAAAATGAAGTAATACATAACATCGGTAAAAAACCAATTTTACAGAACTTAGATTCAGTTCAGAACAGTTAAAAAAATGTCCATAGGTTTTTTTTTTGTTGTTGTTCATTTGTTTTTAGACAAGAAAAGTAACAGGGAAAACGATTTTTTGGAAACACGCTCTCCAGTAACTAATTTTCAAAGGCCTTACTCTTCAGCCTCTGAAGAATTTTGCCATTAAATTAAATAACATTTCATTACCAAAACATCTTACTTCAAGCAGGCTAAATCCTCCAGTTTCTTCTGCTACTTTTTGTTTTGTCAGAATCTTTGAATATTTGTTTTTCCTCTGAGTCATTGTTGCCGGTGTAAAGCCAGTCCACGTAAGATGGCACAGGCAGTCTTACCAGCCCAGCGTGAATTTAGTTATGAGATCCTTCACCAGGTATAAATCCTAGAGCTGAACATATGTTACTCCCAGCTGCTTTCCTCAGGCAGCTTTTATTCCTTTTATTAATTGTTGGGCCTACGTGGCACCAGCCAACAGGCCTGTCAGGCCGAGAGCACTAGCAGGCCTTGACCAGCCCCCCTGGGCCCCCAGCACCCACAGCCCTGGGAGCCATTTAAGCTCCGCCCTGAGGGCCCTCTTCCCCTGGGCTGTGCTGTACCCTACCTGCTGCCTCTGGCCCTGCTTTGGCAGGGTTGTTGCGTGGCCCAGCTCCACTCCCAGGCTGTCCCTGGACCCTTGGGCAAAGTGGGCTTCTGGTAAGAAAAGGAATACTTCACGATTTGGTCAAGTGTTTTCCTTCACGGCTCCATTTTGCAGCTGGGGTTCCTCCACCCTTCCTCCTCACACAGAGGTAAGGCCTTCCTCCTCACACAGAGGTAAGGATGCCTGTTAAAGCTGCTTAGAAAACAGGAGCCTGGCCTGGGGGGTCCGCTGCCCGTGGCCCTGCAGCTCTCCCACCTGGAGCCAGGTCAGTCACACCGGCTGGGCCTGCACCCTGTGGGGCTCGGCTGTCCTGGCTGTGCAAGAGGTGGTGGCTTCCGTGGGGCCTGTGAGCACCTTCCCTCCTGCGCCTACCTGCCGAAAGCAGGACACCCTCCCACCCTCTGACAGCCTGGAACTGTTTTTTAGGAGGGGCAGGCGTACGCCTAGGAGCCTTGGGTGGAGGCAGGGCTCAAACCACAAACGTGCTCTGGCTGCAGAGATGCTAGGTGAATAGAAAAATACATTTATGTGTGCTGAGCTTGGCTTGTGGCAGTTTGTTGCAGGAATTCTGTAAGGCTGCTAGCCTTGCACTGTCCTGTGTGACACACGATCATGCTAATGGGCAGTAGACCCCTGAAAAGAAAAACTAACTTAAGGTCCTCTTTCTGCCCCCAACTTGTATTCACATGCTATGATGCTGGTTGTGGAAACATTTATGCATGTTTTTAACTTCCTTATTCTGTGTGATACCACTGAAATCTATTTAAATTTAATTACTTGCAGGACTGAAGTTAACTGGAGGCACAAACCCATAAAATCAGAGCTTAGTGTATAATTTATACCAACTTTGTTTCCCTCTAAAAGACTAAAGATTCTCAGTATGTTAGTAGAGTACTAGTGGAATATCCCTGTAGCTGCTGAATTTTGCCTTGTTGTCAATTGCTTGTATTTCGTCAGGAATTAGCATTAGAACAAATGCAAGCAGCTGGATTAATGGTCAAGAGTACAAATAGTCAAAGGATGAAACTATAATTTGAATATTTTGGAAATATGTCACTGCCATATATGAAATACATTCTGCACATATGTTATTATTTTGCTGACTGGCATGGAATGAAAAGGCTTACTTTTGGTATTTCAGGTTACAGCAGATGTTATTTCTTCTATGCTTCCAAATCATGATACTTAATATTCAGCACAACTTTAAAGTAGCTATATCAGAGACAGAGATAGCAATAAAGCATAACCATGTTATTTTTTTTTTTTTTACTGACAATGTATAAACACAAAGCACTGGGGTTTTTAGTTTGTGTCTGAGTCATGAAGAGGATAGGCAAGAACCAGCCTGGGCAGCTTTTAGAAAGCTTTGGAAAAAAGTTGTTTCAAACTCAAGCCAATATTTCTAGGATTTTTTGATCCTGATTTCCTTGCTCACAAGTGAAAGCAGATTCATGCTTCTTCCCTTTAGGTAAAAATATTCAAGGCAACCCAAAGCCTGAGGAGGAAAGGGAAGCAGAGTCCAATAATGCTTTCACAACCATGCTAACAGCATTTAAAACCCAGTTCCATCCTCTGCACACAGTTCCACATGGTCACCTCAGTAGGATAATAGTTCGCCCAGAGCATAAATCCCCTTGTGTGGTGACTGTCAATTGACTCTGACTGTAAAATGCAGCGGGAGCAAACGCAGTGGTGGGAACACATGCCAGTATCCGCATCACTGCTCCCCTGCTCAGCACTGATGCTGACATGTGTCAGAACAGAGGCTGCCATTTCCTCTCTGGCTAATAGGGGAGTATGTCCTAGGGTGGTTCTTCACCTGTAGTGCTAATGCCAGTCCTGTTCAGAGATGTTTCTTTTCAGATCCTCCAGAAAGCTGTTGTTATTATGCTTCCTGAGAACATTGTTTGGATAACTGACCAGTTACTAATGTCAGAAGGCAGAATACTGGTATGGGCATATCATTTTATAACATTCTGTTTGTACTGTGCCATGTACAGATGAAATTCAGAAGGTGTGGTTTGAGACCTCTGCAGACTTAGTCCACCTATAATCCAAAGGTAAACTTTAATCCTCTATTATTTAATACCAAAATGGAGAATAGCAATAGGAGACCGAACAGGCAAATATCTGTCTTCCCTAGAAGGAAGTGCTATATGCTGTACTTTTAAACTCAAACAATGTATGTAATGAACTGAAGAGTTCATGGACTCAGCTCCTTAGAAGATAATGCTGTCCAGTGTGCAAATTCCATTGCGGTGAATGTCAGCTAACTGTGACCTTGTTCATACCACTACCACTCCTGTCTTTAATCAAGTTAGGCAATGATTGCCTCAAGTTGCACTTGAGCAACTTTCAAGACTAGCAGACCTATGGACTCCAAACTGCAGAGTTTCTGTGATCCTGATTCATGTGTCCTGATTTTGCACTACGTCTTGTTTGAAAGGGAAATAGGATCATGAGTGTTTACCATTACACGCATGGAGCAAACGATTGCAATTAATCAACATTATTTGCAGCAACACTCAAGTTCAGCAGCCTGTCAAAGGGAGCACAACACGTGCTAACTGGGTGTCTATGTATTGCCCTTAAGAGCAAGGAGTGGTGGCAGTGGTCACACTGATCCTGGGGAACCCTCCTCTGCATGTAGACATTTCTGTACTGCTGCTGCAGTACATGTATTATCATTGATTTGGCACTAGTGAAAGTGAAATCCAGTACACAGCACGGGGAAATAGAAATCCAAAGTTTCTCAGAACTTAGTATGATGACAAATTTAATGCATACATGAAGTTGTTGTTAGACTAATATATTGTTTGTTTCCTGTGTACTGATATTGCACTATTGTTCTCTAATGGACTTATTTACATGATTGGAACACTCACTATGTAGACTCTGCGGTAAATAAGGGTGGTAGGCTGATACATCATTATGACACATGAACTCTAACCACCTACCTAATAGCATCTTTCTTCAGAGATTTTTACTGCTGTAGCTCTGAATCTTGAAACACTTTTTCTTATTTTACATTTGCTTGCAACTGTATCAGCTCAGTGAAGTTTTGCCCAAATTCACACTGGAATTGTGAACAGGATCAAAGTGTGGTGTAATTAAACCCATCCCACTCACAAGAATTCAATCTCTTTTCCGAAAGCTACTTCATATATATATAAAATGAGTTTGCTAGTGTCACCTGTTTCCCATTATCTATGCTTTCAGACCTATATATGAGGAAACATTGAGTAAAACATTTTTATTTGTCACTTTTAAGAAAACTGAGAAAGTATTCAACAAGTAGGGCAGTAGGTTAAGTGAACTAGCTGTACCCAAGGCAGCATTTGCACCCTAGATCACACGGTGTGACAGTGAGGCTGCACAGTTTCAGATTTATCCAGCAATCACTATATCCAGCTGTGTGGTGATAGGTTAAACTTTGACTTTGTAGCCAAAGATGACAGATTCACCCTGGATCCTCAATCCTGGGCCTTCTGACTGTCAGCTACTGTCTCTGAAATTTTGCTTTCTCCAGAAGTCTTTCTGAAGACACCATTGATATCTACAAAATGACTGTGCAGATGTGTGACAGTATTCCTGCAAAAAATGCTACTGCATGCTTGGAATTAAAATAGTAGTGTTGGCATTGTAAGCTGCATGGACTGCTAAACTCGTTTTTCATCCTAATTCTATAATTTGGGCTTTCTGGATTTAGTGAATCTTAGTGTTGCTCACATTCCTATGTAGTTCCTTGATGATTCAGGTGTGTGGAGCGACCATAAAAGCTTTATGCTTCTTACAGATGCTTCACAGTCCCATAAAAGTGGTTAGATGCAAATTTTTCTGTGCTCTACTAGGAGGACTTCTCATTTAAAATACCAGTAGACTTTTTTTGTGTAGAAAAAATACGGTAGCCTTTGTATACTAATTTTCAGAAACACTTACCTTGTGTTGGCATGGGACAGAAGTCAACTGGTCAAAGTCTGGCCAAATTACAACAGGCCAAGGTGTAAGAAAATGAAACATCATAATTAGAATGATGCACCATAATTTATACTTACTATTAATCAATTGAAAAATCACAGATTCATGTGATATGGTTGAATTTTATCTGATTATCAGCAACAACATATTTACAAGTAAGAATTATGATGTTTAAAAACTTTTTAAGACTGGTAAAACTGTTTTAACAAATGTGCTAGCACACTGGCACATAAGCTACTGCTCCCTCTGGTTTTGTACTTTATACATCCTCCTCTAAAATATGGCCAAAGGCCTTTCTTCTTAATAAAACAAATTGTGTTTGGAACTAATTTCTAGCTGATTAGTATCTTCAGAGCTCTCCATTCAGCCAATGGCTACCTATGAGTAAGTACTGGCAATGCCACATATTTTCTTTGCAAAGGGTAAAGCCTTCTCTGTCCTGCTTTTGGTCCAACGGTGTACCAAATAGCATTAATGAAACTATCATCAACTTAAATAATCCAGGGTTGAATTAATTCTGTTTCAAAGGGTCTAACCCTGTAAAGTACCAGAAAAATTTCTGTGGGAGTCAAAGCTACTCAATACTTTTTTTTTTTTTTTTTTTTTCAAAAGCAGGATACGAAATGTATTAAATTTTAATCTAATATCTGGCCAGCATTCTATTTTCACAAAAATTTTGCTTTATGATTTTTAGTATTTCTTGAGGATCAAACTAAGATAGTGTCTGTCTTCTGCATTTAAATTAAAATTTAATAGGGAATTTGGGTTTAGAGGAAAACAGAGCTTCCATCTCTGTTAGTCTTCAGGCAGTAGCATAATAGTACTACTAATTGCAGTGCATAGGAAGACTTCTCATAACTGAAGGAGTACATCTGAGCCCACAACTACCCTTCATCAGCACCTTTTTAATAATTTCAGTGCCTGCAGGTCAGCATATTTTGCATTGCTCCATTAGAAGTGATGGACTCATACTGAAGACAACAATCTGCAGCTTTATAAAAAAAAAAATCAGTTCTTTATCAGCTTGCTCTAAATAGGCAACACAGCACAGTTGACTCTGGCAAAAAAAATTCTCTGTCTCCCATTTCTTCATCCATGAGAACTAAGGCCTCTCTGCCACTAGAGGGTGAGACAACTACAAACCAAATACTCAAGTCTTAGTTCTGCAGAGGAATGTAACCAATGCAAGTTAACACGCAGACAGGACCTTGGTTACTCATATTTAGGAGAAAAAGATGCATACTGTTGGCATAGAGCAAGTACTCATATGTTTAAAGCCAGAGCTGCAAAGAAATATGGGAACAATCTGTGATAATGAACAACAGTGGAAGAAAGCTTGCTATCAAGATTTTTGGGCCTGGGAGATATAGTTACAAAAAAATAAGTTCTGATCTTGATTCAAGTACTGAATCAAACTGTTCTGCTTCCTTTTATTAAAAAAATCTGAAAAAAGGTCTAGCTTCCTGTTATACCATCTGTACTGAAGATTTTCTTAGTTGGTTTCCTGTAGTTCTTTGACTTTTCTAGTATTTCTTTCTTTTTCCTACGAGATGGTCTGACGCGGTTGCCCTGGTGTACCTCTCAGAACTGTGAACTAATTGTTTTGTGTAGTTTAGTATGGCTATGCAACTTGTCCTGGCAGAATGCCCTAATTCCTACTAACATGTCCAATGTTTCTTAGCTAAACATTTTACAAGTAAGTAATGTTTTGATGCTTTCTAAGTCTCTTAGAAGATCCTCTTCTTTGAAAGAACTAACTCACAAAGAAAATATGCCATTCACATTTCATGTATAAAAGCTACTCTTAGATCCAAGATTTAACAAATCAATATGCTGTTTCTTCAGGAACAATATTTCCTGATTTAAAACAAAAATCAAGTTCCACAGGCTACTGTAACATCAAGTAATTTTTTTCTTCTTCAAAGCTCTCTGAAGAATTCTAACTTTAAATACGTTTTGACAATGCCTGCTGCCTTGTTACTCTGTTGCTTCGACAATCTGAAGGTCCAAATTCAACTTCCATTTTTTTCTGAAGAAAGAGTTTGATACTGAGTTTGTAAAAAAAAAAAAATACTACAAAGGGTATGTATGGGATCAGGAGAAACAAAACTATGCGTCACTAAGTGGTAGTAAAAGAGGCAAAAGAGAAGAAAATATTAAGTATTGCAGAAGAAAATGCTAAGTATCATAGTTCTAAACTCTTGCCTGGGAGGCTTCAGTAACTTATTCAACTTAACTGAAAGACAATTATGGCAAGAATTAGAGTGAAATTGTGGGATTCTAGTCTAGTTAGAAAAGGACAGCGTACATCTTTGTTTAGAGAACTACAATTCATCCTACAAAACAATCAGAATTTTGTTGGGAGCTTTTTGTGTTGAGCATCAGCATTTATATTTTAGGGAAATTAACTTGAGTTTGAAGCTATATGTAAGATTTCACATTTTCTGGCCTGAACACTTTTCACGCCCAGGCTTAGCTGCATGCCCAGATTTTGTTGGCTGCATACTTAAAGCATAATACCAGTCCTTACTGAACCTTGTTGTAATAAACAGAGTTCAAGAACATATTAAGCTAATGTTAAATAGAAACTCACTCTGCTGTTTATGTGCGTTTATTTATGGTTCTTGTATAATATTTACGTAACTTCAGAGAAGCTATAGAATTATTTTCGCTTTTTTGAAAAAAGGTATTATTAGAGCAATGAATGCTTGCTATTCCTTTTTGGGGGGGATTTTAACTGAAAGGAAACAATTTGACATTCCCTTGTGCTGACATTAAAAATCCCTGGCCCCTTTCTATGGGCTCTTTTCTTTTAGTGTCCTAAATACCATAGAAGTAATAGAGCGTTTACAGTTGTGGAGGCAATGATGCTTTCTTCATTTCAGAAGAAGAGATTTTGAACTCTGTCAAATAATTTTAACCCTCAATCCTATCCAAAAACTTTACTGGGAAGTACAAATGAAATCACACAGAATAATCAGTTAGAATATTGTTTTGCTACTCTGAATATCCCAGGAAATGATGAAGTGCTAAAAGCATTTATTACAACACTAGCATATTTAGCACAGTTCTTTATTCTACATAGTCTTCAGCATCTTTCTGCTTAGTGATTTCTATAGGATTTGGAGCTATTCGGACACTTTGCAAGAACACATCTGGACAATAGAACATAGCTGTTATAGCTGGTAAAACCGGAAATCTGTCCAGCTTTGTCTCCTTCTGTTACAGCAACAATACTAGATGTTAGCTGCCTACTAGCTTCTCAGGCTCAGAGCCAGACCCCATGTCAAAATAAATTAATAGATTGACTATTAATCACATTCATTATCAGCCTCAACTACTGTTAGCAGAAAGGATCTTTCAGTTGAGATGCAAGAGACATGATTTGATTTTAAGGAAAGCCTTGAGGTAAAAAAAATGCTGGTCCTTGTTTCAGCAGCATTGCTGCTATCTCTCCCTAGAATCAAAATACCAGAGGCTGAAAAAACCACATCTGTATGACACCTGAAAATGGTGTTAGGGGAGGGTTGGAGCTGTTTAACTTGATTAACAGAAAAACAATAGTACATTCCTAAAAATGTCCATGTTAGCTGCAGGGCCCATGCAAGACAAGAGAATTCAGACATGGCTTGTTCTCTTCCCACGATCGAATTTGGGTATTTGTTGTTCACTGTTGCACGGCTCACGTGCACCCACTCGTACCTGAACAGATTTGTTACGTTGCTGTAACACAACCTGTCTCATCTAGGGTGAGTGATGGAGAAGGCTTGGAGGCTGTGGCAGAGGGAATGATCTCCGTGAGCCCAGGCCTGGCTCTGTGAACCATGGCATGGCGCATGCAACCATAAACTTCTGCATTTTTTACATCTTCCTTCAGACTAGTAACTCAATCAAAGCTGTTTATATGTTTTCTCGCAGCACTTTTGCAGGCTTGCTAAGAGAAAACAGCCACCCTCGCTCCAGGTACCATTTTCCTTTCACTTGGTGTCCTCCACTGTGCAGGGCAGCTCCTCAGGCTCTCTTGCAAGAAAGTCTTCGTTGCTTTGGTGCCACTTCACTGCTCTGGGTTTTGGGGAACTTTTCTTACCCTGAGCTCCTTCCCTTCTCTCTGTATGGCTTGGCTGTCAGCTTTAGCTGATTTGACGTTCCTTCCTGCAGAAACATGAACGGGAGTGGCAGGTAGCAGCACAGTGGTTATCTGTTGCTTGTTTCAAATATGGCTGTCAGATAAAAGCTGAAAATGCTATTTTGCAAACAGCATCTCCAGACAGGCTGTTACAGAGCTGAGCAAACAACCAGGAAAAAAAACCCTACCACCCCCCTTTTTTTGAGACTTTGAAAATATGGGTAATTTTATTATACTTGTATGTTTTAGAGTTTGATGGTATTTTTAGACCTGAAGAACTCAGCGATAAACATTTGAATCCATAATTCTAACAGTTTTCAACTTTCAAAGGAAGCTATTAGTTTTAAAGGTTGAACATGTCACATGGTAATAGCATCTAACCAGCAGCTATGAAATGTCTAAGGAATCGGAGGGGACAGAAATCTCAGTAAGCAAAAGATAATGACTGGGACGGTAGAGCACTGACAGTGAAAACAGACAAGGCGGAGGGGAGGAACCCCAAACCTTAGTTTGACTTTCTCATATTTTTGGATCATGTTATAACATCACAAAGGTCATGCCTGTCATAGAAACTCAATCAGAAAAGATGTTTCAGTCAGGGTTTGATTTATGGAAGTGCCAGAAATAAAGAGATGATGAAACAATGGACCAAATTCAGACCATGGTTGTACATGATGAACTGGTAACAGGAGGTTTAAAATCTCTTTTTACTCATTTTTTTTTGTGGTATGATACTAAAGCCCAACACACAATTTTTTCAATTCTCATTCTATTTTCTTTTTCCAGCCAGATCTGGCTCCATGCAGAACAAAGGCTTAAATAAGACAGTTTACTAGGAGGAAAGCTTCTGGAGGGAAACTGTCCTGCAATGAATCTGGCACGTTTATCTGCTTTTGTGGGAAAGGCATTATTTTTAAATTTACAAAAAACCCCATCAAACTATTGACGATGAAATTTCTAGACAAATACACTTAATGCTCAAAATGCACCCCCCTGATGTTGTACATTCATACAAAACACAATGGCTTGGTGCATTTTTTGAAATTACATCTAAGGAGCTGGTTTTATACTGCACTGTACCTTTGAGAACCATTTCCCGGGCAAGCTGAACTCAAACTACAACTCTACCATTGCAGACTGTCAAGTTTTATTTACACTTTTTGTTCACTTTGGGGTAAAAAAACCCCTAAAATTCTTCATTATGTTGTAAGACACTGCAGTGTAAGTAGAAAGTGTGTTCCTAAAACCCAGACTAGAAGGACAAGTTATGCTAGCTTTAATCCATGATGTATGTTTAATGGCTGAGGTTTGTTGTTATCATGCAGCATCGCAACGTTAATATAACTAATGAAACTATATATTAAACTGTATACACTTTATACAACCCATTCAATTAAAAATAATAACGGCACTATATAAGTACTTACCAGTTTTTGCTGGAAACAGACTACACCTAATGAGGACATTGTGGATGAAACACTATTGTTTACTAATGATACGTTGCTGATGCATTTGGATAAGTCTTGTACTCTCCTTGCATTTGAATAAAGATAAGATAGAAAACATTTAGGAATATGGATAAGCAGGCTGTAAATACCAGATACATAGGCATAGCAGAAATGTTGAGGGGACACAGAGGTTAGAATGAACCCTCATCTACAGGTAAAGCAATACTGACAAACTTAACAAAAACAGTTTTGTCTATATTATTAAATAATTCAGTGAAACTTTCCATATATGAATTATCTGTAAGTGAAATTAGGCTCAGATCTTGCAAAGAAAATTGAATTCTACTGCCAGCTATTAATATTGACTATTTACTGATAAATACCTTCACATTAACCTGAAGTTCACTTGCTAATAAAAGAAAGAAACATAAATCCAGTAAGCAGTGGCAGTGCTAAGGGCTTGCAAAAACAACAACCGATTGTTATAACAACAATTCGAAGGTGCTTACACAAGCCTATTAGTGGGAGCTGTTTCTTCCCATTTAGACAGTCAGTATGTGCTCCTTGCCTATGCATTTAACTATAGGTGTTTTAATGTCCACTAAGGCTTAATCCTAAAGAACTATAAAATGTGACTACTACTTACCTTGCATGTCTGTTTTAAAAAAGGTAATAATACCTAACAGTAACACAGCACTTCCATACTCTAAGCTCTCAAAAGGCACTTCTTAACAGGTAGCTTGAGTTTGCAATTAAATTAACAAGGAGCAGAACCAGTGAATACTGTTTTCCTGTGAATTTGTCTTGTGACCTGCAAGGAAATACAAATGCTGTTGCAAACTTCTGGAGCTTTGCTTTCCTGTATGGATTGCATGGGTTTTTCATCACAGCTGTTATGCTGTGGCTGCCTTTCCCACCAAAGGAGCTTCTCCTCATCACCCTATTTTTACAGCATTTCCATATTATTGATAAGATTAAAGACTCTACTTTTCTGCTGAGCAATGGATGCAAAAGTTACTAGGAGGGGGCAGGCAGATAAATTAAATCTTGCTTCCTTAGGGAACTTGTCCCAGACATTAAAATTCCATTATCCTTTGTGATTCCTGTTTTGTGACAACAAACAGATCCTTCATTTATGAGGGTAGACCCTATTACCCACTCAGGGAAGAAAGTGCTAGCCATTATTTTGCTTATTAACTATGACTATTTAGTAAACACTCTAAGCACTCCAGTGAAATCAAGAAATGCAATCCCAGCCTCAAGGACTTTCCGTACTCAGGTGCTGACCTTTGGTGTCTTGTGGTTGGTACCAGGCAGGTGGATGTAAATGACAGTCTCTGGCTCCAGCTGTTCCACAAGAGATGGTGCTAGATTTTTTTTCTGCAACTTAGCCCTGGCATTTCCAAATAGCTAAGGCTAACTCTTGCCTTTATATGATCCTAGCATGATCTACTTTTCCACAAAAAGCAATGACCTGAATGTCTCCCAGGCAGGGAAGGTAGCAAGGCCTCTGACGGTATGGGGTGGGAGGGAGGGAAGGAAAAGGAGCGAAGGGTGGCAGAACGCTGCTGTCTGCGGCATGATGAACAGGGAAAGGAGCAAAACCTACACACGGGAGCTAAGACTGTCACTGGAGAAGCAAACTAAGTTGTTTGACCAGGGTAATGCCAGAGAGAAACTGAAAATGTTTTTTTTTGACACCCTAGCGTGTAACCAGTTCAATTGTTTAAAAGTTGTCTATTGCAGTATATTGAGAAGGGAAGATTTTTCAAGAAGTTTTCAAAATGTTCTTCTGTGCAAACCTTGGCAAAAGTTTCATCTGTGTGAAAGTATTATACGAATGCCTTTCTACAGTTTAGAAAAACCTTCAGATAAATGTGTTCAAGCTTCTCGAAATAAGATATCTGCACATCCACTGATCAGTGCACAGAACTACTTCTGTGCAGATGAACTACAAAACGTACTGTTTCTTTATGCCGCATAGAGATTGAGAATTATAAATAAAAACTATCAGCAGATCAGGAGATCTGGGATCAGTATATTCTTTTCCATAACTACTAACGATTGGGAAAACCTAAACATAATAAAGGATAAAATAGTAACTCAATTAGTTTACTTCGTTTTCCTCTATGATTCGTTCCACTTGGTAACACTCTTCTACAAAACACGGGCATATCTGAGCTCTGTGTTTTGAAGGAAATGTGTATTGAGACTAATTTTTTATTTAGGTAATACTGAATGTTTTGAATTGGTTGATATCTGGCAATTAAAAGTAGCAAAAATTAAAAAGTTTTTCTAAAGTAGAATAGTTTCATAATAAAATGGAAATTTTTTTTTTTTTTTTGTGAGTGACTTTCAAGCCTCTGAATGGTTGGAGGAAGGAAAGTATAATGGAAATTATGGTAGGCTTGCATTGTATCAAATCTCTCAAATGAAGTACAAAAGATTTAATTTACAATATAAGAAGTGAAATGTCTCAGAAGAAGAAAGCATTGCTGGAAACTTTCTGCTGTGGCCTACTGATGTCAAAGGGAATGACTGAAGTATACTAGATTTTAGAAATGAGTGAAGGGCAAAACAAATAAGTGGCAGTTAGAAATGGTTAATTTAAAAAATAAAAGCAACAAGGAGAAAACTGAGATATAGCATAAAAATAGATGAAAATCAATACAAGAAATCTTGAGGCAGTTTTAGTGGATCTGCTATTTAATAACTGGAAAGAATAAGTTTGGTTAGGACTGCTTTCCTGTGTTAGGTGTCCTGGAATCCTTTTTGGGGAGGTGTAGACAGAGGTCATGGAAGTCATAACTGAATAGAATAAAATGGGAAGGAATAGTAGTAGAGCAATCACCACTTTTAACTGCCATAAAATGTGCCCTGAATCTGTCAGCAGGATTTCTGTTTTTGTTTTTCAGAACAAAAAGTATAGCAAAACAGATCAAACCTAACATTTTTTGTCTGGGTCCCCATCATTCACTAGAGGAAATGACAAACTCATTTTGTTATTTTTATGGCTATCCCTTCCCCCTTCCCCTCAATTCTGTTTTATTCATTAATTACAATTCTCAGTTTTTGTTCCAAGCTTCTTAAACTGGATTATCACCTTTTCATTCCAATATTCTCTCCTAGTTGTCTATAGTTATCACTACCCTTTTTATAAGGGTTGATTTCATAACCTTTTGATCTGCTTTAGTACTTCACTACCCCTACTTTATAACGCAACCATAATTATTTTCCCTTATGAAGAAATTGAGTTTTTTTTCAAGCTCCTGAAAATTTTCAATTTAAATGGCCTAAACATTCATTGAACTCTATTTATGGCCCGTTTTACAAACCCTCAGTTAACTGTAGTTAAATCCAAGGTATTTTCAAGTTTCAAAATTGGATTTAGAAAGGTATATGCAGAGGGAGTGACTCGCACAAGGTTGCAAATATAAATTTCAAAGAAGGGGAACATTTAAATGAAGAATCCCAGCTAAAAAAAATTCTAAACCATTTTGCAATTTAGAGCAGTAAAAAAAAATTGTCCTGGTTTTAGCTGAGACAGAGTTAACTTTCTTCTTAGCAGCTTGTGAGAGGCCATGTTTCGGATTTGTGTTGAGAAGGCTGATCACACACTGATGTTTATAGTTGCTGCCAGGACAGTCAAGGACTTTTCAGCTTCTCTGCTGTGCCCATGTCTGCAGGGGCAGGAGAAGCTGGGAGGGAGCACAGCCTCAGTTACTAGCCCAGGATTCAATCTTAGGTTTAGGATTGAGACCCAAATTGTCAATAGCATATTCCATATCATGGATGTCATGCCCAGGACAGAGATGAGGCTCTGTCTGGAAGCACTCTCTCTTGCTCTGGGTTGTCTCCCTCTGGGCTGCCCCTCTCTCAGGGTCGTCTCAGTCTCAGATGCTCGGGCTCTTATTCCGGGATTGCAATGTCGGGACTCTCCCTGCTCTGGGATCATTAGCTGGGAACGGGCTGATCTCACCACTCATTGGGTGGGTGGGCAGTATCACTGTGTATCACTCATTTGTATATTTGTATATAGTATTATTTTCAATATTATTGTAGTTTAGTTATTAAATTGTTCTTATCTCAAACCATGAGTCTCTTTTCCCTTCACCCCTTTAATTCTCTCCCCCATCCCTGCAAGGGGTGAGGGTAAGTGAATGGTGGTTGTGGTGTTGGCTGCCAGCCAGGATCAAAACTAGAAGAATCTATGAAGATATTAGGGCAACTGGAGTAAGACTGTGGAATGCTTTAAAAATAAAGTCATGTCCTATTGAGGGTTCAAATGGCTGACATGTGCCCATACATTGTCAGCATGGCTCCGTCACTTGCTGCTTGGCCATACCATGATATGGAAGCTCAGTATAATTGAGAGGGAATGCGACTTCATTAAAGATGCTATTTCTCAGCAACCTCAGCAGATACTTATCTCCTTTGTTAAGGTAAAAATCTGTTTTAACGCAAATGATCCAGGCACTACATTTGTTCATGTTTCACTCTTCCATTGTATTTTAGGCCTTAATAATGCCTTAGGTTAATTGTTCCCAATGTTTTGGAGTAAACCTCCTTTCTTTTCCCCATGCTGCAGATGGCTGTCTTGTGATTTGTCTTTTTTAGACTGAAAAAAAAGATAGTTTACATTGGTACTGGATAGATTAAAGATCTTCAGGAAATCACACAAGGATGATAATCATACTACCATTGTTCCTACAATATTAACAAGGGTTTTACAGCAAACTCCCAATAGAGGAATTAATGATCAGAAAGTTCTGTTTTTACTATGAAGTATGAATGATGCTTAGTCTTGGGACTAAAATTTGGTTTAGGAGTTTGGTGTTCATGTTTCAGTATAATATTGTCATGGCTAAGTCATATCATAGGTTGAACACTAAACTTTGAACTTGACATAGCACAACTAAATTCTCACATCAACGCCTGTCAATCATAGTATACAGTTCAAGAAAAATACCAGTGTAATCCATGGAAGATAGTTTCCCTTTGGATAAATGTTTCTCTATGTCAGCAACTCCAGGAAATGGCTTTTGAAATATAATTATACCCAAAGGGAATAAGCACATTCATGGGTACCTCATACTTTACAAAGCCATGGGAGTTAACCCTCAGATAATAGGTGCATTACCTGTCATCATGGATTATTGCTTAATTATTATGTCTATTTGATGTGAATTGGAATTATACACAAACAATACTGGATTCTTAAGGTCTTAAGTACTCTTAAACTTGGGACACAAAATTGTATCTTTAGATTAAAATGTCAAAAGCCTAGTTAAATATGATGAGTATCTGACAGAGGTGAAGAAAGCATCACCCGGAAGAATGAATGCACTGAGATTGCCTTTGATGCACAAGCCTTTAAGAGCTGACAGGCACACGCGTACAGCCCTGCACAATCTCCCACACTTTGGTAGGGCTCTATCTTGGTATGAAGTCATGCCAAAGGAGATCATATTGGAATTTGTTTGGTGTGGATATACATTTTCTTGCATAGCCATTCGTTTGAGGCTGTTTGAATTCACGCTCAGTGTAGCCTTATTTCTTTTCTGATCATTCAATGTTGTAAAACCAAACGAACTGCTCCAAATGAGGTACAAGAACTTCATGCAGCATTGTTGTCTCTGGTGAGAGTCTGGTTAGACTACTTGGTTACTAGCTGGTGACTAACTTAGTGTGACATGTCTTTAATACTAGGAATGTTTAGATTTGGGTTTTCCTTTGCACTTTCTTGTGCTGCTGGATGTTGATCTTAATGTTCTCTTAGAGTGTGTCTTTGTTTCTTATATATTTCCTTAAAAGTAGGGTTGTAATACATCACTTACTAGCTTACTTTTTGCCTTAATTCATCCAGTGTGTTGTCATTCAGGTTATGAATAAAAATAAACACAACTTGTTTCTTGGATCTACTTTCCTGTACAAAATAATAAAATAAAAGCAAACTAAAAAGGAATGGCAAATTGTCCTGAGCGAAACAACATCTGAATACTAATTTTTCAGAATGTGGGTACTAACTGCAAGAGTAGAAAAGAAAAATAGGAGTACTTTCTGAAGTCTTTAAAAAAGAGTTGCCAGGAAGATTTTTGGAAGTGAAAATTAAATTTGGCAGAAGATATGTAAGGCTCAGCTACCTGCTAAAACTTGTCAACTCTTAATTTTACATCTGTTGTTGATCACACTGCAGGACTTGATAATATGTTTATGCTCATGTCACTGCAATGGAAGAGGCAATGTTAAATTGTCATGTCTAGTCAAGTAGGGGGCTTGGTCTTTCATGTATATTTGATGACAAACAATAGCTGGTGTATCACAAGAGTACCCTTAGAGGAAGGACTTGTGCTTAGTTCTGTTATTCTTTGCTGCCTCAGGCATAAGCATCTATGATCTCTCAAGATATTTTAAACAAAGTAGAATTACAATTATGCAGACTTTTAACAAAAGAGTAGTTTCAGCTGTAATCCTGGTTTTGTCTGAAGGCTTATCATTTTGTATTTTGTTGAGCAACCAAACCAGAGAAGCCTTGCCAATAAGGACTGCCAGGTACTGGCAAATAATTACTCAGGGTTCAGGTTAAGTAAAGATTTTGTGCATTATAAAATTATTTAGCAATTAGATTTCAAAGTAGCATATGATCTCTGTTGCTATCCTCAAGTTCCTTCCTTTCTTTAGCATGGTAAAACTTACTACATTCAATTTAAAATGTACATTTATGTTTCCTTTGAAACTATTGGTCCCATTGCCATTAGAATAGATGCTACCCCATTGCAGTAACAAAATCTGAAAAGATTCTCCAAATCTAAATATATAAAATACAAAAATTCAAGATGAAATTTAGTTTAATAAAAGGTTGTGAATAGTTATTTGTTAAATGCTTTTCACCTTGAAGAAACCCCCAAAACATGCACACATTTTGGGTGCATAGAACAGGCCACTGTTTGTCAGTTGCCCTTACTGAGCTGTGCATACCCCCGCTATACCTCCCAGAGGTTCAATACATGCTTATGCCATTAGCTCCCCAAAAATTTGCCTTGATTCTGTCTCGAGGGTTTCACTCCCAGCAGCAGCTTTGGAGCTAGAAAACTTGATACTATACAGATTTTTCTGCTGGATGTATTACAATTGTAAATATACTTTTAAACCATTTTTGGTGATGAGGAAATATTTGCCGTATCTGTATTTTTGAATGATTTGATAAATTCTTTCTAAGATCTTTTCTATTGTTTAATGAAGGGGATTTTATCCGTTAAAAACTAAGAACCACCGGATTAGGAAAATAAATATATAGCTGAAATGCAGAGCAGATGAATTAACACAGTTAAGTATTCTTTTGGAGAGGCACCAGAAATGCTTGAGCCTTCCATGATTTTTTGTTTTTTCTTAGCTTGCTAGCAAATTTTAAACCTTGAGAAGGCACGTGGAGTTGTCATTAATCTTTACTGTGAAAATGTTTATAGAAATTGCTTTTCAAAAGTGAGAGCTGCACAAATAAGAGTGGTGGTAGTTCCCTCTGGCCCCAAGTGATGAGAATTCTTGAGTTAGAGTTGCAGCTTCACTGAAATATTTGAATGATAATTGTCCTTAATAGCATATACATTCAAGTAAAGAAAAGTACACCTTCAAAAACCACTCGTCACTGACAGCACAGCTTAGAAGCAAACTCTCAAAGCCCGAGTGTCACCTGCATATTCCTTGTTTGCCATTTTCTTCCCCAAAGGAGCTTCCAGGAAAAGGCAGTCAAATATTAGTGTGGAAGTGTGGTAAGATGCAGAACTTACCTTTCTGCTAAAGCCACGTATGCAGACTTTCTCCCCTTCTGCAGCTTACTCCTGTCCCAGGGCTCCAGGGCAATGTCTCAGATTTGCTGTCCAGCAACTGTCACTTGCTTTTGGAAATGGATTACTTTGTCCTAGGGGCTCTGTGCTCATGGAATCATAGAATCATTAAGGTTGGAAAAGACCTCAAGGATCTTCAAGTCCAACCGTCAACCCAACACCACCTAACTCACTAAACCACGTCCTGAAGCACCACATCTACACTTGGAGATCATCTTGGAGCTAAATGCAGCCTTTTTCCCCCCTCTGTCTTCCCATTCTTTGCCTTGGATTCTCTGACACCTAACCTGATTTCCCAGTCTTCTGGGAACACCCTTCCCTTTCTCTCCTTTTTGGAAAAATGATTCAACAGCTGTATCTGAAAGTTTTGAGGATGTGCTCTGGAAGACCTTGGTTTCCTCCCAGGACATTTCCCCTTTACACCACAAGACCTGAGCCGGCAATTCGCCAGCTGTGCTTCTCTGCCCCTCTCCTGACAGCCTAGAGATGCCTTAACTTC
The DNA here is from genome assembly GCF_000699245.1 of Pterocles gutturalis. Classification (NCBI taxonomy): domain Eukaryota; kingdom Metazoa; phylum Chordata; class Aves; order Pterocliformes; family Pteroclidae; genus Pterocles; species Pterocles gutturalis. The sequence continues at coordinate 31,998 of NW_010123019.1, forward strand.
CCACAGACCTGTCTGGGGGAAGGGAAATGTTCATTTCATGTGGTGCAGGCCAGGCTCAGCCACTCAGTCTTGAGAGCACATGTGTTTAAAAGTGTGAATATTTCACTGTAAAATATGAAAAGTCTACTTTGTGGTCTTTTAAAAATATTTCTGGCACAGCAAAACAAGTAAGATGGGAGACAGGCTTTCTGAACGGGATTACTTGGTGCTAGTGCAGCATTCTCTCCTTGCCAAGATTTTGGTTAAGTGGGAAAGTGTATTTCCTTGATTATAATGAGGCGAGACACTCTTTAAATAGAAAATAAATTTTACTGCCATCTGCAGAGCAATCTGATTAATTAAATGAGGAATTACAAAGTCTTCTGTTGGCTCCTTTTTAAATAAGCAGGTTCATAGGGATGTTATAAATCCAGAACTGGATTTTTAAATATGCTTCCCTTAAAATTCATCATAAAATAGTTTGTTACACAGTGACAGTCTTGGTCACATTATCTACTCCTTTTTGATGCTTTGTCCTAATTTGAGATATATATATATATAGATATACACAAAAAAACACAGAATCACAGAATGTTAGAGACTG
>NW_010123020.1:0-690 GCF_000699245.1 Pterocles gutturalis
CCCTTCCTCCAGTCATCCGGGACCTCACCAAAAATGTAGCTTTCTACATTTTTGAGAAGTTACTCAATACTAAGAAATCAACAGGTCTCGAAGAGGGTATCTTTTGATTATTGATACTGGAAAATTTTGATTTGCATGTTACAAAGTAAACCTTCACCCTAAAGGTGCTACTCTGTATTGTAACAGCAATATGCCTGCATGGAGAATTTAACAATCCAACCATGTGCAACACAAAACGCTAAACAAGTCTGCCTGAATGCCAGCGCTGATCACAAAGAGGGGCTGTATTCTGAGAGCAGTCTTTAATTGTCCTTCAATGCCAAACAGTCCATATTTTAAAGTGGAACAAACATTAATATACAGGTTTAAAAAAAAGGCAGCGTTTAGGTGTATGAGTGTAAAGGACACAAATGCTTTTCTTTCTTCCATGTATTAATTACATGGTGATTGATATTCAAAATAAGGCTTATTTTTTAAAAATCCAAACCAAACAAAAAACCAAACACCACACATCTGAAGCTCGCACACAACTTTCTAATTAACGCGGCAGCACAGAAGAGCCCGAACCTGTAACTGTAGCCGTTCCGGCAGCATACGGCAGCTAAGCCGAGCCCAGCACCCGCTCTCCTCCACAGCCCCTTTTGTGTCGGCAGAACACGGCAGAGGGAGGCGGCGGAGCAGCGGGGGGAG
>NW_010123020.1:728-976 GCF_000699245.1 Pterocles gutturalis
CGTCCCTGCCGGGACGGCAGGCGGCGTCTGGGCCCGAAAGCTCACCCTAACGCGCGGTGCCGGCGCTCCTCCCACACCGCTGAAACGGTGTTCTGAACATCTATTCTCCCTTAGTCCCTTTCCTAGGCCCCTTCCCGAGGCCTTCCCAAGAGAAAGGTCTGTTAACCCCTCGGCTTTGTCACGCAGATCGCTCCCGTTACCGGCGCCTGGGCCGTGAGGCACTAAGCGCCTCCACGCTGGCGGGCCGC
>NW_010123021.1:0-7933 GCF_000699245.1 Pterocles gutturalis
GTCCTTCTCCACAGGGCTGTTCTCAAGGATTTCTTCTCCCAGTCTCAATAAGTACCTGGGATTGCCCCGGCCCAGGTGCAACACCTTGTACTTGGCCTTGTTGAACCTCATTTGGTTCTCATGGGCCCACTTCTCCAGCCTGTCCAGGTCCCTCTGGATGGCATCCCTTCCCTCTGTTGTATCAACTTCATCTGCAAATTTGCTGAGGGTGCACTTGATATGTCATTGATAAAGATGTTGAAGAGCACCAGTCCCAAGACAGACCCTTGAGGGACACCACTTGTGACTGGCCTCCATCCAGACACAAAGCCGTTGGCCACAACCCTTTGGCTGTGACCAGCCAACCAATTCTTTATCTGTTGAACAGTCCATCGTTCAAATCCATACCTCTCCAATTTAGAGAGAAGGATGTGGTGAGGGACCATGGCAAAGGCTTTGTACAAGTCCATGTAAATTACATCCGTCGCCCTTCCTTTGTCCACCAATGCTGTCACTCCATCATAGAAGGCCACCAGATTGGTCAGACAAGATCTGCCTTTGGTGAAGCCATGTGGGCTGTCTCGGATCACCTCTTGGTCTCATGTGTGTCTTAAGCTCTTAGATTTATATTTAGATTATTTAAAGAAAAAAATCACTGACAACATTCTATTAATCTACTGTCAGTAACAGTTTCCATATATGAATATTATTATTTGTTTCCACACTTGCTCAAAATACACTGAAGAGATGTTATTCATACTTACCTTTGACATAATCTTTTTTCTGGTTAAATGTCTTTGAGGTTTTACCTTCAATGTTTCACGTACATAATACTCGATGACTAAATTCTGCTCAGTGCTTTGCTAATCACTGTCATACAGTCTGTTTACTTTGTTGGTTTCAATTTGTTAAAAATCTAATTGGAGAGAGTGTGATAGTATTATGTTCCTGGGATGGTAATGTTAATTAAGCATCTTTTTTTTCCACTGAGCAGTTCTCATTCCTGACAAGGTGTATTATATAAGATCACTTTTTACTTCTCGAAAGAAACTTGAATCCTGTTATACCTGTTGAGCAGTAAGAAGATAATTTAGTCCTTTAAAACATGTTTTGACAAAACACCTCTTGATAGAAGCAATATGCCTTGTGAAATGGCACATAGCAAAGCCAGAGGATCCTGGCTCCCCATGTGTCTTCCATATCTGTAGTATATGATGTAGACTGCAACAAATCCAGAAATATTACTTATCGTGAGGATATCTGGACTGGTTCTTTCAAAATTTAGAAAGAAACTGTGAAATGAAACTGAAAAGGAATCCAAGTTGGAGAAGACAGAAATTACTTATTTACTACTAAGTGAAATGTTAATGAAGAAAAACTAAGGGAAAATGGTTTCTTTTCAATTTAAATTCTGTTTCTGTTGTACGATTCATGCTTATTTCACATAAGAACTGTGAAATGAGCAATAGGGAGCCACACTCTATATAAAAGGGAGAAAGAGATTTGTACTTGTAATGACCTCAGGAACATCACTGATACATTAAAGATGCTTTTACTCAGCAATTCAGGAAATAATAAAAGCAGAAATGATATTATAGTTACACAGTACAATAATTTGGTGATTCTGTCTGAAACTTCCACACTGTGATTGGTTCAATTACATTCCTCCTTCTTTACATGTTAGGGTGTAAACTGAGCCAAGTTTTGCTACCGGTGCCTTTTTTTTTTTTGCTATGTTTCATGTGTATCCCAGACCAGGGACAACTGGAAATCATTAATGTGACTCATTCACATGGGAATACATTGAAGAATGGATTGGCTTCAGTTTAAGAGAAAAGGATTGGAGTCATATATATTCTTAGCAGAAAAAACAAAATGTGCTGCTTGCAACAGATTCTCCCTTGCTGGGGTGGAGAATTAAAGGCTGAGGCAAGGGACCATAGGTCCCTGCAGAACCTGGAATCACTCAGGGTGATCAAGACTGTGGCGGGGATCTTCCCACGCACTGAAGGATTTCAAATGGGTCTGGGTGGAGCTTTTCAAAACTGAAGCACAAAGGCCTTTAATTCCTACAAAATGTTCACATAAAGCTCACAGAAAAGTTTCTGGGATACGAATTTTCATCAGAGTTGAGACTGGGACAGATACACATCAGATACAGAGGTATAATTGCATCTTTCATAAGTTCTTATTGTATTGACTTACAGCTTGGCTTTGATGTAGACTGACGTACACTTCAGCTGCAGCCTTGTGGAACAAGTGATACTCAAATCTCCTATTCAAAAGCAGCTCCGGTTGCTCAAGTGCCTTTCTTTCAGAATTTCAACCCCTCTTCAAACCTTCCCTGTTTGAAGCATATTTTTTTTTGAGAAATCTGATTTGTCACCTCTTCATTCAGAAGTAAAGGCTGCAGAAACACTGCAGTGAAAAATGTTGGGAAATTTGTAACTGTTATTCCTCACAGGATGATGTGGAAGTTAGAATACAGTCTAGTTCTCACCAGTGGGAAAGGCTGACAAGAGTAACGAAATATCCTTTAGCCATAAAGTAAACAAACATTGCATAGGGAACTGTAGATGCACAATTCTCCTAGTGCTGTGGTTGTCATGTCAGTAAGTCAATAAAGTTTGAAGGTACTGATATCCTTATGGCAAAAGATATCTCAGTAACATGAGCAACAGGAAACAGAAGTAATGAAAAATACCTAATTAAGTAGTGTTTGGATTACTGTGATAGGCCTAACAAGAAATGGGCCTAAAATAGCTTTTGCACAGGCAAGCTTTTTTGTTCTGCTTCAGAAGTGATAAAAAGTATTACTATAAAAAAAATCATCATTATGATCAAAAATATTATTATCCTATCCAGTTGCACGTGAAAGTGTACAGAGTTAAGAAATCCAGAACAGTGAGGAAAAGGCAACTCACAGCAAGGCTGAGGTCCTCGTGTCTGCAGGGAATAGTTTTTTCATGCTCTTGACTGTGGTACCCTCTTTGCAGTGATAACACAACAGACTTGTAGGATCTCAAGCTACTGAATTCATTACCACTGTGTCCATTCCAGTTGTCAGCTGTATTAGATGCAGGTAGTTTATACTAGAGTGAGGGTTTTTTTTCCAGTTTTGCACTGGAGAACAATATTTGCAGAACTATCGACATATCATATATCCACTTCCACAAGTCATATAAATTATGTTCAAATCAACAATGAATCTGCCAGTTTACAGATGAACATTACAGGTAAGACTGCTTATTTCTTTCCAGGGCAACCACTGGGGCAATATACAACCTCTTTCAAAAAAAAATTCCTTGGTAAGATTATAATAACACTGGAAATACTTGTGCACATTGTGGATGACCTATACAATATTACACTGCTGCAGGAAGTTAAGCACTTAGCTTTCTCAGAACAGCACCAAGTAAACTAATTAGTTACTAAGAAAATAACACTAATTTAACACTAGCAAAGAAAGTGAATTGCAAATTATTTTGCAAACAATGGAAGATCAAAGTCATGAATATTAAAATACCAATTCAAATAAATGCACTTCTTGGTGCTGTTACTTTTATGGTCTTCTTTACAGGCAAGAATTCTATATTAAAAACCTAAATTCCCAGGCAATTCATGGGTAAAATAAGATTGACATTTAGAATAACATGCTGCGTGTGTAGCTGCTGAGCGTTAAACAACTGGGTGGGTGACTGAGTTATTAATCCTGTCCCGAGTCAAGCTACCTGACGCCTCTGCTGAAGATAAGTGCCTGAGTCTTAAAGAAACACAGTTGTATGAAGGACTTCAGTTTTATGGTCAGAAAATTTGGCGTAGAAATACAGAAATCTTGGTTTAATATTTCCTTATTGCCTCAAAGAATTAAAAACCGCACCACTTATTCAAAAAATTTCCAGACCTTGTGGGTCTGAGACAGAACATGAAGCTGCAACCCAGTAGTCTGGACACTAGACTAAGAAAGCGAATGATCTGGAGGAAGCAAAGACTGACTGTTTGAAGGGCCAGAAAATTTCTGAAACCTGCTCAGGGAGGAAGGCCTCTTCAGAAACTATCCTAGGCACTAAATTACTCCAGCTTAGGTGTTTTTTCCATCATTTCCTATTCCTTTTCTAGTCATAGTCGTATAAACAAAAAGAAAAAAACCCCTCACCTTTGAAACTGGCTAAAGAAGGGACTTCTAGAATTTCACAGCTCTTCGTGATAGAGGTCATGTTTTCAAAGACTGTGGTTACTTGCAGTTGCATTTGAGATGAACTTTAAAGCTGAATGTGTATTTTGTGTGCTCTGACAACGTCTCTCAAGTCAAGTTCCTTGGAGAACATGTGTGGGAAATGACATAATTTTGGAGCCTAATCTAGCTGTATAAGCAAGGTGTGACCCAAGCATTGTGAACTACTCAGCTATGCCAATTGGAGGTATCTCTGGAATTTCATTTTAAAATGTGAGTCAGCTCGGTCGTTTGGATGGCAGTGCAGTAAAGATTTTTCTGAGAGCTGTTTGGACTTGATTTCCAAACTACATTGCAGTCTAGATGCCTCATTCCTTTGCTGCTTTTAACCCCTTACCATTTGTTTTCAGGGAGATTACTGCACAGAAGGACAAAGTGTTCGTTTATGTTGCAGAATAAGAGTAAACAGAGAAGTGGATTTGGTTGTATATAAAGCCACTTTATATGGCAAGTTTTCTCTTTGGTTTTTAAGGTATCTAGGTATCAGGAAGTTCTTTCTTCTAGTTCAGATTAAAAGTTTATTGTGCTTTTGTATACACAGCAGGAAGATATTGTAGGCAGCACAAAGAGGGCATTGTTCCTAGGCTATTTTTCATTGTTTTGTTAGAGCATGCTTCAAGATAATTTTCTTCCTTCCAATTAAGAATCTGGCATGTTTCAGAGATATGGAATGTACAACAATTATAATTATCAAGTAGTTGAGTGTTTGAACGCATGTCTAAAATGTATGGATAATTGCTATAAAATGTGCAAATATTTGACTAAGTGCCCTGAGACACTTCTTCACATCTTAAAGACAATATTATAGTATTGAGACTCCATGCAAATAATATTTTGTGTGATATACTTTTTTCATATCTATCACAGACAGTTACATTAATATAATTCACTGACTAAGTTTCCTCAAAATAACTGCTTTCCATGCTTTAGGAACATAAACTATCATAGGAACCTGAATTTGTACTGAACATGTCAACCCATTCCTCAATTTACTTTTGCAGATTATCTATGTTGTGCTCTTGGAGCTGGAAGCAACACATCCCTGTTTGTGAGGTGCTTATTAAGTGAACCATCTGGACCTAGTTGACCTTTATTTTCTCCATTAGCCACCATATGTTCTTTTATCTTAATTTTTACCTACTTTGCAATATCCATGTTTTGACATTATTCACCTAATCACAACTATTATCACATTTGAGAGTTATCCGACTATTCTGAATAATGTTGTTGTCCTGTTCCTGCCATTGTTGGCTGCCCTTTGTCAGATGCCACCTTACCTTAGGAAGATTCTTTTTTGCCTTTTCATTCACAGACTGTACCAGAGTGAACACAGGGAAAGGAGAAAAAAATGTATAGTGCTTTGAAGAGGAAAAGTAAGTTGTAACTAATACACCTGAAAGACTCACAGAACCAGATGAATGAGAGTGAAGAAGAGAAGACAGATTAAAAGAATTCCGTGAAACAAGAGGGAAGAATACTTCACTGGTTGAAAACTTCAGCTGTATAATTTTCTGATTCTGAATCTTTCCAAGGAGACATCTCTAGAATTACTTATTTCAGTACTTTCCAAACGTTTTAAGTTACATCAGGATGGTTGGATAATTCCTGCCAAATAACCCTGAAAACTTCTGTTTGCTTTATGTAAATATAATTTTTACTGTGTTCCCTCCAAAAAGGAAGACTCTTGAGGGAGAATTTCACTGAGGAACAGTGTAATAAATGCATAGAAAATGCTTTGTGTTTTCTGAAGGTGTGTTGAAATTTTGTGTGAAATTATGAGTAATATTTTTTTAAACTACCCTTATTTCTAATCTTAGAACTGTAAAAATGAAATCACATTTTCCCAACATGACAACAAACCAATGATTATTAACACTTTGTTTCTTTATGCTCAGTGGATTTTTTGTATGGGACAGGTGACCAGCTCACTATTTCCCCATTCTTTCCTGACCACACTAACGGTATGTAATTCACTGTCTATGCTTGCTCTTTTCCTCCATGGCATTCAGAGATTTGTTAGCGAGAAGGAAAAGTTTTGTGATAGTGTGCACATAGCGTGACTATTCAGGAGGCTGTATCACAGTCCCATTTTGAGCTTGATATCTAGCAGCATAATTCTGTCAGGTTAAATGAAGTCATCTGTGACCTATCAAAGTGTACATGACACCAGATTCTGCCGGATCTGAAAATTCCTTCCCGGACGGTCTTGATGTTGAAACCTCTGTGACCGTATAGTGACAAGCCAAGCTACTGTTCTGTCTGGAAGACAGTTCTCTATCAGATGACAGAAGAATTGTGTGAATAAAAAACAAAGAATAAATGTCAATATATTGGTTATAAGTTTCACATCTAAAGCAAACACTCAAAATGGTACCTATGTTTACTGGTTATTGTTTGCCTTGAGGCTTCTTTCAGTCCACAGAAAATAAGACACATAGTAAAAGTGAAGAGGAAGACACAAAAGGTTCAATATCCTTGTAAAAGCAGAAAATGGAGTAAAGGAAAAGATATATAAAAGTTAAGTGGTCAGATTACATTCAGTGGGGGATAAATGGATTTTAGGATGGGATCAGCTAAGTGCCAGAAATAAAAAGGTTACAGTGGTTATAGCCAGACAGGGGGAGGTTCAGGGCTGGAGTGATAACAGACAGCAGCAGAGACAGGAAGGTGATAAAATTGAGTGGATTAAATAGGATTAAGAGAGATATAAATAAATTAAATCAACTGAAAACTTACTTTGCTCCTGCCATGTAAGTATACACAGTTATTTTACTGAACATGAAGCTCAGAAAATTGCAGCAGTTTTCAACATGCCGTATCTGTTTGGAAAACAAACAAACAAACAAACCAAAAAAGTGACAAGCAAACAACATACACATGTATGGAGGGTATATATTTTTGCAGTTTTCTTGACCTGTCTTGAAATATTTTCGTCTCTATTATAAACCTCTCTGTGTCAACTAGAGGAAGCAGCCATTCTGGGAAAGACATCACATCCTGCTGCTCAAATAAATTTTATAACAAGAAAATTCCCTAGAGAAAGCTGACTTAATCAAGGAGGTCTTTTTGCTGGCTTACAGCCGGGCCCTTTTCCTTTCAAATCGGCTATGGGGAATCTATCCATCAAGTGGGTAACATATATATGTATTTGATATTTGTGATCTAGCAGTTATAGTAGAATCCAGTGATTCACTAGTAGTGAGATTCACCTCAAATAATTTTATTTGGTTGAATAAGCAGGTATTCAAACTCAGTGTAATTTTTTGGAGAGAGACTGGTGCCTCCAAAGTACAGTTTATCTGCTCATTTTCTTAAAGAAGGAATATAGACAGCTACTTTTTAAATGCCTGAAGTTAGTGAGAGGAATATCACCCAAAGTGCTTCAGAAAGACTAAGCAAAGTAACTTGGATATCTACAACTGTCAGTGGAATTATTTATCAAGACAGACTGTTGGTGGTTTAACTTCAGGATAAAAGACCCATGCTTGTATTTGTGGCCTCTGTTCTTTAGGAGTTAAAAATTTTCTGTGGAAGATACTGGAGAATCTAAATGCTGTCCCAGATGCATGAAAATAGGCTAAGTTAGGAAAATTAGTAATAAACTCTGTCTGTGATGTCTGACTTTTATTAATAACAGGTGTGAGTTGCTGCAGCTTTGAGGAAAAATGTTTATCTGATGGTCAGCCGTGGAGTCAGCTACAGCCTGGGAAAGGTGGGCTC
>NW_010123021.1:7950-71744 GCF_000699245.1 Pterocles gutturalis
CACTAGAAGCACTTCCTCTGATTTGTGCTATCAAACATCTTTAGAGAGGACTGTGGCAAATAATTCGACTTTCTTATAATATTTTCATGAGTCAGATAGCATAATGGGCATGCAGTGACATGCACAGGGCTGCCACGCGTGTCTGGGTCTTAGAGAAGCCCAGTTACAGGGATTTCATTAAGTTATCACATATTTTACAAAACCATCCTGAAGTGGCCTTTGCTACCACTTCTTCTTATCTCATCCTTCCTAAAAGTTTTGTATTTCACACGCATTTGCAGTACACACTTAACCAGGAAATACCGTGAATAAATATGATAGCCAAGAAGTTAAGCTACAGTAGTCTTAACTGCACCCCCCCCCCCAATCTGATAAATCGTAGATGATTTGATATCTCTTCAAAGTATAACAATGTTCTGATCTGAAGCTCAAATAAATTAGGATGTCACTAGGCTTTAAAGAAGGCCTCAATAACTTTCTAGTGCCTTGATAACAGGTTTAATTTTCCCCTGAAATTTGGAGATAGTTGCAAATTTTCTATTGGATCAGTTAGAGTCATTGCTTTAGAATTTAAATCTAGGATTTGATTTGCTTATTACAGAGAAAAATAGTTAAACCATCCAAATAAAAGCCTGGATTGCTGTTCCAATCCATGTTACATCCTCCTATTATAACAACTTCAGCGTTTTATCTATCTAACTGGAAGGAAAAATAGTCTACAAAGCCAAAGATTTTAAGTCTGAATTAAGAAGACCAATATTACATAGGAACATTGATTTGTTATGAGGAGTAGATAGAAAAAGATTACATTCTAAACTCGTATTTTGTGAATTAAGAGGGCAAAATACAACAGATATTGATCTCTGCACATAGGTAAACAGTGGGTGCAAATACAAATTGCTATTTCACAGCACCATTAATGCAGTGTGTCCCAAGGAATTTTACTTGTTGCCAATAAAAATGAACAAAACCGCTACTGAACTAGATAATCCTTAGAAAACAGATGTCTTTTAAGTAGTATTAAAGTCAGAAAGCCAGCTGCTTGGGCCCAGCCAAAGGCTGATGCAGGATTCAAGAAAGGGAAAAGCATGTGTCTTTAAGTCGCAGTCTTATCAGGGATTGGCAAAAGGGAGGTAAGGGCTCGCTGCCAGTAAACCTACTCTGCTGGGAGGGGCAATGGGACAGATGGAACAAATCTCTTAGATTCTCCCATACTTCTCCAGATTGCTATAAAGTGCAACATCTTTTTGTATTGCCTAAACAGCTAGAGTAATTACAACAGGGGTCTAAGAATCCAACCCTAGAACAAAAGTGGGATGAAACAGAAACACCAATTCCAGGGCCAAGGGTGGAGTGAAACACAGATCCTTTGAGCAGCTATACCAGGTTCCAAAACTGTGCTACATCCCCTTGGCATTGCTTGGAAAGATGTTTGTACCAGAGAAGAACACCCCTGCTCCCAGGCTGCTGCTGTTTAAATATTCTGTCATCAGCTTGTATGGGTTTTGTATAATCTATCAAGCCAAGAAGGAGAGTGCATATGTACATAAAGGATTTTGTTTGACTGAATGATTACCTACATCAAAAGAAATAGTAGTATGCCCATGCAGAAATGTATCAGACCACTGAGAATCAGTATTGGCTGATCTCTTTGTTATTTTGGCTAGTCATGGAGTGACTGGTAATTTGCCCTGCCCTGCTCCCCTCCTTATACCTGTCACTTCTCTGTCTTCTCTGTCCACTTATCTTCATTCACGTTTCTTTCTACTTAGTTTATTTTCTCCTATGTAAACCTCTGTCGTTACAAAGCAATGGGTATGTGCATGTGAACCAAGACGACGTTAATAGTGTGCTGGCTGGTCTGTTTGTATGTCATACTTTCTTTTTTTTTTTTTTTTTTCATGTTTATTTTACCAGTCAGATGAAAGCTATTGAGAACAGGGACTACCTGAGATGGTGTTTTTACACTTCTGTGAGCACCACTTTTCAGTTGGTCCATGGAACTGTATATTACATTTATTATAGTGTCTAATGGTGTGTCCTATAATTAATATAATTAATATTTCTAAGCTTAGAGAAGTAGCAATGTTGCATCAAAAATGCAAAGTATGAAAAAGAAAATAAAGATATAAGGCTATAATATTTAAAAATAATAAATCAGTAAAGAACTATTGGGAATATAGTGAAATGAATGATTGTCAGAAAAGAAGATACTTTCAAGCAATCACAGCAAATGATGTATTTGGCAAAGTACACATTTTAGTAATATGCATGTTTCTGAAAAAATGCGTAGAAACGAAGACTTTTCCAAATGTTGTTTTATGAAGAAAAGCAGCTGAACAGTAGACAAATGCCACTGACATTGAGAATATTTACCTATTATTAAGGACACTTCAGGAAAACAAAAATCCCATTGAATGTCATTTTTAGCAAAACCATGTATCTCACATACGAGCTTTCCTAAACGCAATGGAGAGCTATGACATTTACGAAACACTGCAGTTATGTGGGAACATCACGTAGCTGAACATCTTTATCCATTGCCTTCTTACATGAAGTAGAAACATAACTTTTTCTGCATACTTTTCGTGACTTTGCAAACCGTCTAAGTCACTTGGAGTGACTGAGATTGGGCAGGGATATGAATCTCATTTTCCCAACTTTCTGATTACTGTTCTACGAATAACCCATCTTTTACTCTGCAGGTGTAAATATAATTTACAATCTTACTTGTCCAAAGGAAATGTTTATTAGTGAATGATGCACATGTGTCTTTCGTAACACACAGAAGCTTCCTGTGAGTAGTTTGCTTATGAGGGACCTGAGACCCCTGTGCAGGCAACCGAGATAATTTCTTTTTCCTGAAAAGAGGACAGACATTTTGGCACATGGAGGTCATACACCTGCAGTATAATACAACCAGGGAACAAGATTATACCAAACTGTAACCTTCCACTTATTTTGTGAATAAGATTTCTATTGCTGTCTCTTTGGTAATTCATTTAGCTGGGAAACCCCATTTAGAAGTAGTGGTGGTGGTGAAAAGCAGTGATTTCTTGAGATTGACAGTATGATCTGGTAAGGGGCAGGATAGTTCTGGACAGCTAAGTGATTCAAGCCTTCTGCAGAAGAATATTCTGTATTCGCTACACACAGGCCACTGCTTTGAATGTCCACTTTTGAGAGGAACTAGCTTGAAGTGGGGGAGGATGGAAACTGCTAGTGTAAACATGTGGCCAACAAAAAAAACCAAACAAACCAGATTCTTCTATTTGACCAGCTAAACCCAGGTGACAAAGAAAACTTAATTGAATTTTGAGAATGGCTATAGTTATGAGATCAATTATTATTTAATATTATAATTTAATATCTATCTATATTATGCAGATGTTTGGTCAAAACTCCAGGAAATCTTTGGAGGAACAGCTAAGACTTACAATGTGCATTTCAAGGATGATCGAAAAGATCATTTATTTATCTGAGGGTATCTCAGTCTCAGTGCAGCAGAGCAGAGGTGATGCTGAAGGAAGAAGCAGTGTTACCTGTTAGCCACTGAAGGTACCATGTAAGAAGGATATGGTGAATAGGAAGGGGAAAAGAGGGAAGGTGAAAACTGGAGCAGACAAAAAAAGAATAATTTGAACACAAAGAAAATGTGTTTTGCAAATAAAAAAAAAAAAGAGAAAGAAAGGAAATAAGAGCAGAAGTGAGACAGATGAAACAGAAGGAAAGAAAGCCTTTGAGGCTAGTAAACTATTTTCGTACACTAGTACTAGTACACTAGTACTGCAAAATATTCTGTTCCGAACTGTCATTAGTTTTGATAGAATATTAGGGTATTTGTGAATCAAGCTTCCAACACCGACTGGTAACATCTTCTTTTTATGAGGCTATAGCACTCAGTAACAGCGTGTTACATTCTGTGGAGATTCAAACACATTTCTAAGATCCCGATCACTTCCCACATGCCAGAAATTCAGAATTATCTATGCTGAGTATAAAGCTAAAAGGAAGAAAACTACTACCAGAAAAAAATGGTATAAGGAAAAAGTCTACTAGTGTAATAACTGAACAATTCTGTGAAATTATATCACAGAGAGATAAATTTTCTGCCATCTTGTCTGTTCTTAAGCTTAGGTAATGCCATTCTTTATTCTTGGCCTCTTAAATGATTGATAGCATCCAAAAGTAATAGAAGTTAAAATTGTTTTAAGAAAAAGAAGAATTTTTCTTAAATTTTCTTAAATTTCTTAAAATTTCTTCACACCCATCATGTCATCCCTGTGAATCAACTTAAAGATAAATGCAAATATTGTATGCTTGGCTGAGCCGTGGTTTTGGATACAGAATATCAAAGCCTTTAAGACTTTGGGTTAAAAGAACTACTGAGAAGATTGGCAATAAACCTATATGGATGTATTGCTTGTCCAGCTTTCCCAGTGTGTATGTGGCAGAAGCAAATAACAAGATGTGTATGAGCAGGATTTGAATCAGAACTGGAAACAGTGCAGAGAGGAAGGCCAAGACATAGGCAGAAAAGAGGGGTGTGGAGACAAAGAAGACCTGTCGACGATTTGGAGTAGGTTGCATTGCACAGCTGACAGACGAGCAGCCTTAAAGATGTTATATACCACATATTTTCCATAGTAGGAGATTCGATAACAATTTCCAGCAGCTACGCCCTGTGAACAGTTTCTGTTGAGTTGTGATGAACCATCACACAGCAATGCGTGCCAAACATCATCACCACTTTATTTCATTGTAAATTTGTAATAGGTTACTGGAGATAGGAAGTAAAAGCAAACAAACAGAAAAGGAGAGTCAGCATTTCTCTCTCTGATGTTGGCTGATAAATCAGCATAACATAACTGCTTAACCTAATGACAACAGCACCTAGTGCTTATGTAGATCTTGTATCTTTTTGAAGAAAACTGTTCTATATTAAAGGTACTTGACAAATATTGATCTGGGAGATATGTTTTAGACCTTGATATTTTCTGCTTGTAGATTATGATTTAGTTCAAGTTTTATGGATAGGAATCTGAAGAGAGAAGCAGCTATCACAAATGTTGAATTCCAAGGTAATTCTATCCTTTTTTAACAAAAAAGAAATCTGTCCTTTTGGAAAACCTGCACTGTGGGTTGTTTTTTTTTTTTTTTGGAAAAAAATATTCAAGATTTGTACATAAAATAATGTGACTTTAAATGAAATTAAAAGAAGAAAGTATTCAAAAAGTCACCTGCTACCTGGTATAGAAAGTATGCAATTCTTTCATTACTGCTACAGATATAATTTTTTTGCCGGAAGGCAGAAGTGTTTTTGAGAAGACTTGTTTAGGCACTGGGTCTTTGCTTTCAAGGGATCTTTTGAGATCTTAAGAAGTGGTTTCACATATAGCTGTGGTGTTATCTCTGCTCTTTGCTGTGAAATGCAGTAATAATGCAGTTTTAATTGTACTTCGAAAACAGTAGTCTTCAAATGGTAATCTACAAGGAGGCTTAAAATCCTAAGAAAATGAAGGCTTCTGTTTTAATGATAATGGCATCTTCCTTGGAGAATTATTACAAGCTAAGTGTTTGTCTAATTCATGTGATTGAGCAACCACAAAATGGCCCCTCTTATAGTTTGCATTTTGTGTGGGAATCATGCATATTTTAAGAGCAACTGAAAGTGGCTAAATTGAAATGAAAAACAAGAAAAATCTCTTTTTTTTCATTGCTCATATCTATAGCCCATTTCTATATGAAGAACTTTAACAATGATAGCCAACAAATAGAAATATCTCCTCACAATTGCTTCTACTTCCAAGATGAACGTATGTGGAACCGAGTTCTGCGTGCTGCAAAGGGGGCAAGGATTTTTAGAGGTCTGGACAAGATAAACTTCAAGAAATGTGATATCCTTTTGCTTCTCAACGAAACTACAAAAGTCTCAGAAATGTTTCATAAATGTGTGAAACAAACACAATTTAGAAAAATAAGTCACTCCTCAGGTGTACAATATTACTGAGTTGCAATAATCTAATTGCCCAAAATTGAGAAATGTAATTTTGCTGGGATGAATGAGTGTTGAACGAAAAGTTGTATATTTTTCAGAGCTGAAGGAGACTCATGGCCTCATATTGCAGCTGATAGAAACAAAAATAGGAAAAGCCACGCTCAGTGAAGCTCCAACACAGTGTAGTTTTCAACACACTGATAGCTTTAGCACCTGTAAACAGATAAAAGAACACTCCCTCTGGGTGCAAGAAACAAAAACTATTACACCTGTAAATAAATGGGAGAATTTAGAAATTAAATGTAATTTTTATTTAGTTCAAAAAGCTATTATAAGGATTCATCCATATGCATACAGACCACAATCTCCCTATAACTAAAACCTCATAACAGATATTATTAGGTAGAATTCAGTTCAAAAGGATTTCTCTTAACTACAAAGTAGGTTGATAGTATAAGCAAAAATCCCTCTATAAACACAAATATAGTGGTGATCAGAGAAGACAGGAGTTTTCTCAAAAGCATTGCCATCTGTAGTATTTAGCAAGCATAACAGTGCAAGAAAAACCTTTTTTTAAGAAATTCTGTAATTTTTTATGCTTTATTTTTTGAATATAGTTAGCTTTTTTTTTTTTTTTTTTTTTTTAGCATTTCAAGCGGCAAAACTTAACCCAAGCTTATACCTCTTTTTAAGTTATAAAAACGAACTTACTTGTTTCACTGGTGTGCTATTCATTTTCTGTGGAAGTTGGCAAGTTTAAAGGGATTGATTTAAATAGCAGCATTTAAAGGCAGTGCAATTTGCAAACATTTTGAGTAGCTAAGTTGGGACTTGGAAAGAATGTTGCAAGCCATAATGAAAATTCCAGTTTCTCTCACTTCTTATCGTGTTGTCACATTCTGCATTCTTGAGGCAGACTGAAAATCATTATGCAGCCTTTATTTTGCCAGGAAGCATAATGCCATCATTCTAACAGCAAAGCTTTTATATTGTGCTATATTCATTTTTTTTCAGCAAGGATTTACAAACATTCCTACCTGCATATTAGGTCAAGGTATAACCCTAGCACAGAGTTTCCAAACAAAACCAGAATAAGACAGGCTGAGCAACAACTCTAAGTACCTGTCTCATGCAAAGAGAAAAAAATTGTTAACATTTGCATGCTGGCAGGTGCTGAGGCACCTCATCTTCTGCTCTGTTTTGTTCAGTGTTAATCAATGGCATACAGAACTAACCTGAGAAAGAAGTCTGATTTAGGCTAGTGCTTATTCCTATTTGATGAAGGAAAGAAAGGCAAACGAGGACCAAAGCTGATTCAGGTGTGCTCACAGTGGAAATTCTTTAGAGACCACTAATTTAATGATTAGTGTGCTCTTGCAAAAGCAGATAGTCCCATTCACACTCAAAAAATCTGTAATCCATATTGGTTGGCAAATAACAGAAAACCTAAACTAAACAGACCTTCCTCTTTCTATACAGTTGCTTTTCATTGCTATGCATTTGCCCAGGCTGGGCTTCTTAAAACTAATGCACTAAACCTGCTGACTCTTGTGTTACTCTTACGCTATGAAGTTACTCCACTTCAGTGATTTAAGAGAAATATTTGTAGGCATATCTTTGTTGCAGAATCAACCAAGAGGCTCAGCACATGGGTTAAGCCCGTGGAAGAAAGGAAATACTGGAAGCTACACTTGAGTTTCTCTCTCCTGGCGTGAGTGACCCTGGCCCTGTGGGTTACTGGGACTTTTGCAGTCATATCTTGTGTTCCTTATCTTTGAGGTCGTATCTTTTGTTCCATATTTTTAGGATCATATCTTTTGTTCTGCTGTGTACCACACACCAAGTCTGAACCTTGCTGGGAGAACGCCACTTGGCTTTGAGGGCACAGAGCAGGGAGTTTTGGGAAGGCAGGGAAGGACAGTGAACATAGGAGTATTTTGCTCTGTGTACTGCTTCTAAAGAAGCCAATGACAGTGAAAACACAGCTGATGCCCTCAGCCAGGCTAGCTAACCCTCATTCAAAAAAGAGCTTTCCGTTCAAGTGCCTAGCCTAGTGCTTCAGACAGGAGAAGCAAGCAAAGAAACCCCACAAACAAATGAATCTGACCAATTAAACTGCAAAAAAAATCCTTTAATCCCAAATGAAATAGTGGATTTTGGTCTGAATCTGGAAATTAAAGCCTGCTGTATCTGTGATTGTTACTACTGGTTACATTTGGCTGAGGGCGACAGTGGTTCCTGTAAGGGAACGTGCGCTGCTATAAATTCAGAACCAGATCGCGTTACATTGTATGTGTTTTGAACATGGGCTGCAGAGTCTTGAGATCCAAATCAGCTTCAAAATGTGAACTAATATTACAAAACTGGGAATGTTTGCTGCCAGTAACTTAACTCATTAGGAAGTACAATTTGTTAAATTTATTCAGTGTAAAGAAATAAGCTAATTTGCTTAAGTCATTGTCAGGGAAAAATACCTAACATTGGTTAAGTATGTGAACAAAGGTAGGCACTGTTTGGAATATACACTTCACAAGACAGTGAAGATAGGTAAATACTGGAAAACTTCTGCAAACTGTTCACATGTTAATGCTTTGTTTTGACTTTATTTATAGTCCTTCTTTAACACTTTTTGCAAATTTTTTGCTGATTTCAGTTACTTTTAATTACTGCTTTGGGCTCACTTTTTAAAGCAAATGTTGTAGAAAATTAACAGTGAATTTTACATGCAAGTATCCCCACTTAAAGATTTCTACTTAGAAGCATGTTCATCTGTCACAGAACAAAAACAAAGCTTCTGCAAATATGCAGAACAGTATTCAGTAAATACTTTTTAAAAATAAATTATTTTAGGTAAATAGTAACTTCTTTAAAAGCAAATGAAGTTAGAAAACAACAGCTAACTTTATTTATCACAAATAAATAAGCCCGTTTGAGTACATATATCTAAACAAATGCAGGTACTTGTTTCACTGGCTGATTGGCTAACACTCATTTCTCACAGCCCTACTTAAGTAGATACTTAAAACTTGTACAACCACTAGTGACTGCTAAACTCAAGATGAGCTCAGTCTTTTGTGTGGATTATTGGACCTTCATGTATCTCACTGAATCACAACAGAGTCTTGTTTTTGAGCTGATCCTTGGTGAAAGGTTAGGGGTAAAGCAAGCTCAAGGCCAGGGATAATATTAAGTCCTGCTGATAAGTAGTTATGCAAGGAGTGTCTGTCTCTGTCCGGGTGGTTCTGTAATTCTTTCCTCCCAGAGCCTCAGCATACACACAACAATGTTAGTCAATAATGTAGATCAGTTTTGTTCATTAGGCAAAAAGAAAGTAGATGTAATGACTGGTAATTTCCATACTGGCCACAACATACAGTGAAAAGCACCGTGTATTTGCACCCTGATCTAAAAGTTACTTGAGTTCCTGTCTCATGCCTGAATGAAATGGGTCATTCAAAATTCTTTGAAATACTACTTGACAAACGGCTGACTGCTTCTGACAGATCCTTTATCCAAACACTAGATAACATCATGATGGAGACTAGTACTGTAGCCTGGCAGTAGCAGTGTGTTTGGGAGAGATGTAGGATTATTATTTTATATAGAGCCAAGAAACATTTTTTTTTTTTTTTGCAATACACCTAATGAGGGGAAAAACCACCCCAAAAAGAATGAATAAAGGAAATTATAAAATTAATTACTCTACCCCTACCAGATAGAGGAGAAATTAAAAGTGACTCATTAATTCTCTCTATGAAAATCAAAACAGTTAATGGTACCCTATCAGATAATTTATCGGTTTAGGCATTCCTCAGTATAATAGTTCCTCAGATTTGAGGAACCTTTGAATCACAGAAAATGGATAGCAACACTTCTGTTCACATTTGAGAGACAGTGGTTTCAAGAAGGAGGATGGGAAACCTTAGCAGACTGGACTGCAGGATTATGAGGTCCTCCAGCTCGAGGTTTGCTTGAGCTTAAAACCAATTGTTGGTTGACAATATACAGGTAAGACTGCTCTTGTGTGACTAGAAGTTATCCTTCAGTGTGGAGACTGACCCTACATCATACATTTAGTGTCCTTCACCAGGTCTTTTCTGCCCAGGACATTTACTGTAACTTTTGAAAACATATAATAACTAATTTTTCAACCATATTTTTTTGTTTCTTCAAACAATAATTAAAACCAAAGGCCTGTGTGAAAACAATTATAGATCCTGGTGAAACCAGTGAGTCTTACTTCTTCACCTAAAACACAGACACAAGCTTTTAAATTTTGTTAATAAAACCAGACTTTTTGCTTTCTATGCACACACTCTGTTTACTGAAGGGACAAAGCAGAGGTAGTCTTTGGGATTTGCATCATAAGTATTTGTCTTCACTGAAAAACTGCTTGCAGTGTGTCATGCAGCTTTCCTCTCCTTACTTGGCACCGTTAAGGCAATCCCTGTTGAATATTCCACTGCTGGATAAACTACCCTCATTGACCCCTCTGCTCACCAGCCTCCACCCTCAGATCTGTAAACTAACCATATCTGTACCGAATGGCTAATTCAAACCCTCATAGCAGGGGTGGAATGTGATTACCAACTCCTGAAAGCAGATCATCGAAGTGGTTTTACTGTAGGGGCAAACTTGTTGAATATTTATGGAGCATAAATTGAGACTTTTGTTTAGAATCTCCAATATACAAGCCTCTAGAAGACTGTAAAAGTAAAACATCCATCTCAAACTGAGAAAAGTCCCCCAAAACCAAAATCTTTAGCTGTTTTCTTCCATAAAAAAGGCAACTATGCTCCAGTTCCTACAGCTGTAAACAACATCAGAAATAGTTCAGGCAGACCACTGCATAGAATTAAATCATAGGCCACAAAAATTTCTTATGTTTTATATCCTGAGGGTAACAGCATAAACACAGTAATGCTTTGCAATTATACAATGTCTTTGAGCTGAGGAGCCCAAAATGTTTTACAAAGGTGGGTAAGAAGTACACTTTTGAAAGACTTAAAAAGAGCAGTGGGGAGTTTTCCATGTAGAGCTATGTGAAAAACTGACTATTTTCTCTACGGTTCTCTGTCCGAAATGAAAAAAAACAGAAACAAAATCTCTGTTTGGGTCAACAGAAGGCCATTTTTTTTATTTTCTTGGAGACGATGAAGGTCACATGAATTCGTTTTTTCATCTAAAATGAAACATTCTCTTTTATTTTGCAAGTTGAACATCTTTTCTAATATATCCTTTATTCAAAATAAGCTTTAAAAAAGTTCTATTTTAAAAAATACTGACACAATTGATTTCCAGTTTTTCCCATTTTTATCTCATGTTGAGGCCTCTTTCAAATTTGATACAAATTCATTACATATTTCTGTTCCTCTCCTTTCTAATTAATGCAGCTCTGTTCCATTACCTCCCATTTATGTCATTAATACCTCTACATCTTGAATTTGCACCAGTAACTGGTCCCATTGTGTAATGACTAATGTAACAATTCAATCTGAAAGCAGTGTCATGCTGCCTGAAATATACTTAACTGCACCGCAAGCCAAGCCAAACTTGCAGGGGATGGATGGAGTTTCAATGCAAACACTAACTGTAGTTATTAAGAAGCTGTGAATAATACTGATAGCAAAGGTTATCCATATTGGGAATCATTCTTAATGTAAAATGAAGTACCTGACATAATCCTTATTAATCTTCTTAAAGTCTGAGACAATTCAATTAAACAGGATATGAGAGGAAAAAAAAAAACATGAAAAAATGGACTGAATTGTGTTTCATTAACATTCAGAAGTTTCCAGGTTTTTTTTACAGTAGCTGTAGAGTAGATGGGAAATCGTACAAAAAAAAAAAAAAAAAAACCCCAAAAAAAAAAAAAAAACCCCAAAAAACCAAAACCAAAAAGGGAAAATAAACTCTTTGGTTCTCCACCTTCCAGGAAAGCATTGCTGTTGGCTTAGAAAAGCCTCAAGCATGTAAACGTGGCCACTATTCTTCTATTGTACTCTGAGAGCACAGCATGTGCACAGCTGTAGCTGTAGCTCCCTCCACTTATAGAAACGTTAATGACAGAGGCTTTGGAAATTAATATGGCATCTAACATTTGTGAGCTAAAATTCTTAATTTTAGCAAAGTCTCTCCTAATTCCAAATAAACTGACATCCACTAGGATATTTCTTCTGATGGACCATGCTCAAGTACAGTATTTGACCATATAGTGTTGTCCTTGAGTTATCCCCTCCAGACATGAGCTTTGTAGCAATTAAAGGCGTTACTGTTAAGGAATCAAATCACAGCTTTTACACAAGGCCTAGTGCCAGCTGTAAAACATGAGGAGTTTATTCTGGACAGAAATCGTAGCTAAGGACTTGGAAGTAGTGAGTATTAAATACAGGAAGGAGCATGAAGAATGGAGAAAGGAAAGACCCATAATGAAAGAGTCATCTGCAACAGGGAAAGCTTTCTACTTTGGCTGTCGGTAATACGTGGACTAACACATGTGCGAATGTAACTACACACACAGACACACACTGTGTTTGTACCCTGATTGGATTTTCAGATGTGTACAGAGATCTCCTCAAAAAACTCTCCAAACTGAGCACCTTTTAGTGTACAGGGAGTAAGCCACAAAAAAATACAAGCCTGTGATACAAGGGATCAAATTCTCAAACATTCTTGCAAACAATTGTCTTGTCATCTAAATGCCATGAAATCAAGACAAGTCTAGTGACTACAGTCATAGCCACTGAATGCTATCAGCTATTCTTATTTCTTCAGTCTGATGATGTGAAACCGGGAGGTTTTCCATAGTATTTCCAACTTCCCTTGTCTATTCACAGCTAAAAATGAAGAGACAGAGAAAAGGATTTTATTTTTAACTCTAGGAATCCCTATAAGATTTGGGTCAAAGGTATTGTAAGGTTGTTTTCATTGTGAAATTGTTTTTCTTGTTACATTTTTTTTTACATAAGACTAATCTGACTTTTCTTTTTCCTCAGGCTGGTTGGTAAGTCTCTTTTCTGAGAATTCACCTCTTTGAACCATACTGGAGAATTTATTTGTGACTACATATACAGGTATGAAAAATCAGAATATGTTTCATTAGTAATATTCATGTTTCAGAGAGCAGATCCATTCAAGATGCACAGCTTCACTATTCTCTTTTGTAGGAAAGTATAATGTGTTTGTGGTTAAATATCCTCAGAAGATTCCTCCTCCTCTTTTTTTATAGCTATGTTTTGTATTTCCCACAGCCATGAAAGACCACACAAATAAAATATTCCTGTAAAAATGAATAGCACAGTATCACAGAAATTATCTTAGATAATTTGAGCACAGAAAAGTTGTTAAACATAGTACTAATTTTTAATGTGAAATATTTATTGTCTTGTTTTCTCTTGTCTTCAAAAGGAAAATGAGATGATGCTTTATTTTAAAAATTAAAGAGGAAATGCCAGTAACAGTTTGTATTGCTCTGTATGAAACTGAAGTTCTTTTGTAATCCAGGACTAAAAATGTAGTTATTTACCTAAGAAATAAAGAGTCTTTCCACCTAACTAACACTGCTCAGTGAATTATAGAGGTGGATAAATACTGTAAATAGTCCCAAGTATATTAGCACGTTTTTAAAAAATGCTGTGATCACATTCTTTTTTATGTCCTGTTTCCAAAAATACCCAAGGAACAGTGTTTTCTGGCAGGAACACATATGAAAATAGCCAAATGTTAGCATGACTGCTACAGAATGTGTGTGGAAAGAAAATTTTAATTTCATTTTGCAAGCTTTTGTATATAAAATACATTTCCTGGACTCAATAAAGTACTTAGATGCTTAAGTCTCATTATTTTCAAATGCATGCTAAAAGATTATCTTCTGGACCTGAGAAATAACTTGAAAGTATGTTATTACTCTAAAGTTTCATTCATTTATCAGAAATATTAATTCTATGAAGATAAAACCGGAACACAGTGAGTACTGTAGTGGAAGGGATAAAACATGGAAACTAGATGTCCCATGAACTTTTTGTTTTCCATTCAAGATGAATTTGGTTCTGAAAGTGTCATACTGGACTTGTAAAGAAGCCACAAATTAAGATTTCTTAAATAGAAATTACTCAGTAGTTAAGTTTAAAAAGCACAAATTTTGTTATTTTCAGAGTTTGTGAGCAGGTAAAAAAATCATAACAGTTATTTATGATGAATTTTTTAATCTAATAGTTAACAAGTCATCCACTTGTAAGGAACAGAGGACTTTCATCTGTTAATGAGTATGGGTAATTTTTTCTGTATTTTTTCAAATGTTTTTCAAATAAAACATACATTACTGTTGTTTTTAAAAGGTGTGTGGAACTAACTCCAAGGTTTTCTTCTTTGGTAATGATGAGGCAAATTTCAGTTTAAGGACAACTGCTGTCTTGTTTAAATTCCTGATTAACCACATTCAGATTTTTTATATTTCTGGTATTTTTATTACTGCCTTTTTTTTTCCCCTTTTCTTTTCTGCTTTAAACAAAATGACTCCGATTTTTAGCGGATTCATTCTGGTGACAGCCAGTGGTGACTAGTGCCAACTCAGGCCAAGGCTGCAAGTACATGACATAATTCGTCAGGGGTCTTGTTGCTACCTGCTCAAGTCATTAGTTCAAGCAATTAGTTAAAGTCAACAGAAAATCTTCAAATAAACTTTGGCTCTATCCCTCAGAAAGGAGAACCTGTACTTTTCCAGGAATCATGACTGCATCGAGGACTAAAATAGTTAGTGGGCAAGATATCTGCATGTTCCTCAGTCTCTGAAGTCAACCACATTCTTTAAATGAGACTCACTTCCCTGATAAGTTCACTAGTTTTCTTGGTAGATCATTACATTTTTATCACAGACAAACAGTATTCAAAAATATTTTCTAAAAGTCATAGAAGCAGCTAAACTATCTATTCATTAATGTTCTGCTGTATAGTCTGTATTTGTGTCAGACTTACTTCAGTTCTTGTACTCTGGGAAAAAAACATTCATTTCTACGATGTGACTCTGAGGGTTACTAAGTTCAATAATTCCCATGCTTTCTTTTTATATTTAGGTGTGGGTACCATTCTCTTCTCTCTATTGCTGTTTTTTCTTTCTTTTCCTTTTCCTTTTCCTTTTCCTTTTCCTTTTCCTTTTCCTTTTCCTTTTCCTTTTCCTTTTCCTTTTCCTTTTCCTTTTCCTTTTCCTTCTTTTTCTTTTTCTTTTTCTTTTTCTTTTTCTTTTTCTTTTTCTTTTTCTTTTTCTTTTTTTTTCCTTCCTTCCTTCCTTCCTTCCTTTCTTCCTTCATTCCTTCCTTCCCTCTTCTTTCTTCCTCTTTATTTAAGAAGAAAAAGTGTAGAGAATGTTTTCTTATAAATTTTGTGCAACAGTAACAATTGCTGCTTAATATCTTTCTCCTTGTTTTGGTACTGACAGATATGATACTGTAACTGTGAAAGCAATTGGTTCTGCAGATCTCAAAAACTGAAGGACTATTAAAATAACCAGCAGTAAATCTCTACGTGTTTAGTTAACCATCAAAGTAAGGAAAACACAGTCAGGCTTTTTAAAGCAAAGCAAGTACACAAGTCATGGCCTTTGGGATATTTTCCCATGATTTGTTCCTTCTGGAATTTTCAAGTTGAAATTTAAAAGCTGAGAGCTCTTCTTATTTTCTGATACTCAGAGTAGAATAAAAGCTTCCCATGTAAGCATTCTTGATAAGCAAAAATGTTTCTGACTCTGTATATTTGCTATCCCATTCTAGAGATCCAGAGTGTTATGTTTTTTCAGACCTCTTTTTTTATGTTTTAGATTCTGAACAGTCCTAAATGATTTCAGCCGTCATATAATTTAACACTGAGTCATTCCACATTCCTACAAGAAACCTTCTCTTATGCATGATTATATATTGTGAAAATGGATAGGCTAATTTTGCAATATGTATTTTCTATGGTAACTGTTCTGCTGCTATTTTAGTCTGTTTTTAATGATATACTCACTGTAACAGCCCTCGTACATACAATTACAATTTTGAAATGTGGCTAACTTTGGCTACACTTGTATACATCAACCCAGACTGTCTCCTGAGAAAGAGCATGAGTCTTTTTGTGTTTTTCTGGACTTAAACAAAGATGTTCGAAAGAATGTACCACACTGCAGATAGTACCACTAAGTAGAGCTGAAAATGAGCAGGCTCTGACCGTTTCTCAACAATCAAATGTTTCTTTGACCTTTGCTCACTTGTTTCTGTTTCTAAGCAGATGTGCAGCCTAACAGAGTGGTGGTGCTTTGGATTTATAGAAGGCAAGTTGAGAGCCCAGAAGGTCCATTTGCTCCACAGTAGCCAAGAATCTGCTTTTATTTCCACACACCTAATGAAAAAATACATTTTGCTGTTGCTGTCAAATTTTTAAAACTTAAAAATAAAATTCAACTTAAACTTCTGTTTTACTTTTGCTTTGTATGTCTCAGCCCTGAGTTGAGAGAGATTTGACACTTGGTAGCCATCTTTCACTTGCTCAGCAAAATGGAAATTTAAATTAACAGGGAGTAACAAATACTGAAACAGTCATTTAAACTGAAAGAGAAAAGACATATTAATGGGGCTAGAAGATGCTGTACAACACCGCACTTAAAGATGCAGTGAGAAGGATAAAGGTGCTTATTCTCAAATTTGCCAATAGGTCAGCACAGAAGCTGCTACATCTTGAGGAGCAAGAGCTGAAAGAAAGAGAAGAGGTCAGGCAGACAAGAGAAGCCCAAAAAACTTCTAGGTTGGAGCTTCTTTTCTTTTTACAAAGGAACAGCTTTGGAGGATGACAGAGATAAGAAGCTCTCTGGTGGTAAGCATCTGGGATGGGAGGGAAGATCATAGGATGTTGTGGGATTTTCTTTGTTTCTTTCTTTAGCTGTGTATGTCTCTGCTGTTGTTTTGATGCTTTTCCAAACCCCAAGGCTTCTGAGTTTCTTGCATCACTCATTTTAACTTTTTTTTTTTTTTAATATAACAATGTCAGAGCAATGTGTATATATGTTAACAGAGGAGAATATCAGTGTTGGGCCCCTAATTAGATTCATACTCATATTGAAGTTTTAAAAAGTCCCCAGCACAGAGGAATTACAATAATGATTACTTTCCTCCTGCTGGGAAAAGATAGCAGTTGCTGCCCTGTGTGCTAGTCCTGAGCCAAGAATATCCATTGATTCAAGCTTGATTGAAGCTCAAATATATTGTGAAATAACAAACTTGATTTGTCAGTGCTGCCTTGAACAAACCAAGGTTCCCCCACAAAGTTTCAGATTGTGTCTTGGGAGATCCTTGGAAACTTACTGTATATGTGGTGGTGTTGTCTGAAACAGAGTTATACTCATTAAATGAAAGAGTTAGTACCAGAAGATGTTGCACATTACTGGAGAATGACCAAGTAAATATTGGAGTGCTGCCATGTAAGTCAAGAGAGAAAGAAAGATATTAACAGGGGCAATTTGCTGCAGGGAACTATTCTGGGAATAGTTTAGGGGGTGGGAGGAAAGAGTTTAGGGCACAAAGGAACAAACCCAAACATGCCTTATATTTATTCAGAATTCTGTAGGCCATTCTCCAGTGGCCTTACCTTTAATGTTGAACATTTAAATTTTGTAGACGAACAAGAGCTCAGTAAATGTTCTATTTTCAAGGTCTGCTCATCCCACTCATCATGTATTCTTTGATCAGTGGGAAACTGAAGTAAAGGCAATGCTTTAGGGCTTGATTCAGAAAGCTAGATAATTTTATTTACATGAATAGAAATAGACAAACATACACTAGCAAATAGGGGCTGTATTTAAAAGATAACTTAGGAAGTGTCAACTTGTCTGTATGTGAATGCTGTTCAGACAACTGGTTTTGCTAACAAGGAGGTAAAAGGTGTCCATTTGACATCTGATTTATAGAAAACTGATATAGCAATTTGTTGAAAAATACGTTGAAGAATGTTATTTTCTTTTAGTATCTTTAACACTTTTAGTGATTTCTATCCAGAGCACAGGATTAAAAATCAGAATTCAAAATCCAGTGATTTTTTACACTTGATTCCATAAGAAAACAGATCTGACACAGTTGGTCTGACTTGCTATCTGTTAAAATGGCAGTTACTGAAAACTGTGGTTTTTTGCACATAGGGACTTAAAAAGGGCTATAATTTCTCAACAAGCCTAATTAAGTGTGAAAGTTTGAAATATGTTAGAATATTCATACAACTTAATTTTGTATTGAGATGTGCATGTGTAATATAATATATCTTCACAAAGTTTAAACAAAGGTTGATAGATTCAACACAAAAGTATTTCAGAATGTCTCATCAATCATGAAAAAGATATAGAAAAATCTTGCTAGCTTAGTTTGTTAAATCAAAGTTTTGTACAAGACTTCACTTGTATAGACAACTGTCTTCATAAAAGCTACCTTTACTTGGATTATGATGAGCAAAATGTTCACGAGATTAAGGCACTTCTGTGGTCATTGTTGAAGTCAACCCTGAGTTCAGCTTAGGAACACATTTCTATGGCCTGTGCTTTATGCAGTATCAAATCAGCTGAATATTTTTACACCCCAGCTGTTCTCCATCACCATTTTCTACTGGTTTACCGGCATTTTCAATGACCCTACCATATACCAGGAAGTGCTTTTCTATCTGTAGAAGTTGGTTTCACTGTTTAAAGACACTAAGCACTCTATATCTTCAGTAGCATAGGTAAGATCCAGTGCTACAATTTCTTTAGGGTACAGCTGAATTTTTTTTTTACATGTCAGTAGCTGCAAGTTATTCTGTTATAACTTGCATGATTTTTCACACTATCACTGTCACTGAGTGTAGCTGTAAAAAACTGGTCATTTGCCCCATACATGAGTGGCTAAATATCAAAGTGATCTTTCAAGGTTTAAGGCTATATGCAGTGAAACTAGGAACTATGTAAATTCAAGGGAATCATGCATGCCTGCAAATGAATATGATTTACAAGTACGTGGGTCACAATGGGTGATAGAAAATATCAAAAGATTAATAAAATATTGCAAATGAAATGCAAGATAAAATATAGAAGATCTGATATTTGTCATGCCTACTTGTTGGTAGTTTTTTTCTGCTGCTTTTCTACTTTTTTCAGTCCTCTCTGTCAGTTACACTAATTTTTATGTTATACTTTTACATCCTTATTTGCAATTTGGCTGAATTTGTCAGCAGATGCAGAACATAGGCCCTACTTTGACATCTTGGTTTGGAAATACAGACTTGGCAAAAACTGTAGTTATTTGCTTATTCACTGTTATTGTTATAGTAAACACATCTCTGTATGGCTCACTGAAAAGTTTTGAACACTTTTTTTTTTTCCTCCAATAGGCAGTACTTTTCCAAATATAATTTGTAAGAAAAACCTGGCATACTGAACAGTGACATTTCACCATTTAAAAAATATTTTGTGATTTTTTTTTTCATCAGTAGTGCTATTGACTATATTTTGCTGAAAATTGACCAACATCCCTTGGTCAGGATCTTTACCAAAATCCCAGCAGAGCCTAAAATGAGGAATTTTTTGACAAATGGGTATAAGCAAATTTTAGGATTCCAAAACTGTATTTTATCTTGGCAGCTGCCCTGATTAGTTTCATTGGAAAATGCTTTCAGTTGTGTGAGTGAGAAAGAAGAATGTGACTCTGGTCTATACAAGGGTTTTGGATTTGTGGTTGGGCTGGGTTTTTTCCCACTCTGTTAGGTTTGGGAATTTCTAAAAATCCTTGGTATTTCTGGATTTTTAGGAGCATACATAGAGAAAGATGTCTTCAGGTACTGAAAGAAACTTTTTGTTCTAGTAAATACTTTGATTTGCTTCATCTGTAACCTACAGGGAAGTAACAT
The DNA here is from genome assembly GCF_000699245.1 of Pterocles gutturalis. Taxonomy (NCBI): domain Eukaryota; kingdom Metazoa; phylum Chordata; class Aves; order Pterocliformes; family Pteroclidae; genus Pterocles; species Pterocles gutturalis. The sequence goes on from NW_010123021.1 coordinate 27,842, forward strand.
TCAGTGGGTTGTCAGAGTTCACATGATTCTGTATGTAATTACCTTGGTATTATAATTACCCTCTGTAACTGCCTATGCTGGAAATGATGTAAGTTTCTGACCAGGGGGGATGTTTTTACATTATTGCATTATTCATGTTTAAAGCAAGTTGGTGAGGAGTATAATTGGAAAGAGAGAAAACAAGGAATTTAGATTAAAGCCCTTTATAGTAAAAGAATTTGGGTTTGGAAGTTTTTTTTTTTTTTTTTTCTATGGCAGAATAATTGTGAGGCAGATTAATATATACCCTATCCTACAGAATCATTACTTCTGCTCAGAAAAAAAAAAAAAAAAGCTTAATAATTGAGAGGATTTGTGGAAAAGTCTTGACCTTATGAATACTTCCTGAAAATAACATGTTTTGGAACAAAACACATGTCATTGTGAAAGCCTCCAAACTTATGTACTACTTTGCAAAATAGCAACAATTTAGAGAATGAGGTTATAACACTAATCAGCATGACGTAGTTAAATCTGTTTTCAGTATGCTTGTGGACTGGTTTCTGCTGCTTCTCTGAAGGAGGGGATTCTGCTTCAAATTTCAGAGGAAAGATCGTAAAATCTGTAAGATTAGAAATCTAGCAAATTCTGCATGTCTGCACTGACAGAACTCCCTGTTTTAACTACTTTCAAGTAAGCATATAATTTAAATTAATAGTTATTTTGACTTTTCATCACCTTTTCTATTAAAGTTCACAGAGTGAATCAAAAAAAGACTTCTAAACGATAAACAAATGTTTGAATAAACAATAATTATCTGTTGGACAACAAATTAATATGTTGATTCTTATTTGAAACATTACCATCTTGTATTTTCTCCAGTTGTGCCCTAAATTATTTGTACCACATACAACTTTTGTCAGTTACATAATTCTAAAATCCATCGTTCAAGCTCTGAAGTAAATCAACAATTTACAGCAATTTTGAAACACTTAAACATTGAATCCTGAGAGTTTAAGGGGTTCTTTTAAGTTCTGATTTACCGTGTTCCTGGTGTTTCACCTTTCTGTATAAGCGGAAACAGCTATCCACTCTCTCAATTATTTTAAAGTTAAATGCTGATGATTGTAAAAAAACTGATACAGTACTCTAACCATAATAAGACACAGACATATTTAATATTAATTAAAGGTAGAACACATTTTTAAAGTTTATGTCTCAGTGAAGGATATACCCCATTACCTACTTTAACAGTTGCAGCAAAGAAATCAAGAATTGAGGGGAAAAGGAAAGATATGTTTCCTCACAAATTAATGGTCATATTTTAAAAGCTATATAATATTTTCTAATGATGATGATATTCCTCTCATTTATACATCAAATATTTATACTAAAATAAAACTGCTCATGTGATTTCCCCTGTTTGCTGCATGTCCACAAAGAGGTCTCAATTATCTTTACTAATGTAATTTATTCTTACAAAAGTTTCTTTTATGACTCGACTATGAACAGCTGCTAGGAGTACCTTATGCTGAATGCTTGATCTCTGTGAAGTAATTAGGATTGGTCAGAATTATGCTTTGGACAGGTACAAAATAATCACAAGCTTGCTGAATCTCTCAATAAGATGTAGTAGTTTAGTTGAAAAAAAGTTGTGGAATTTTATAATGGTTTTAATGCTTTGTGACATGGCTACACTGGCTTAGCCCACAGCATCATTCCTGAATATATTAAGCTGCTGAAAGATTTAATGACTGAGTGAAGATTTTAGATTAAATTATATTTTATCACATTCATGTGTGTAATTGTGTGAGCATGCACAGCCTCAGTTGCAAAGAAGAGCTGAAAACCATAGCTGAGTCATCAGTTGCCTTTGCATCAGGACTCTGGTAAGGGCTTTTGAAAAGAGCAGTGTCCTATCCTACACAAGGTTATCAAATGCATTGGTTTTTATTTCTCTCATTCTCTCCAGTTTGTATTGCCTCTTGCATTTTGTAATGTCATTAGCAATGCTGCCCCAAGTTGACCATGAGTCAGAAAACTCTTCTAATCCAAATGAGAAAATACTTTCTTTCTAAGTAAGAATAAGAAAGTTCAACACCTTTTTTTAAAGACGACTAGCTTTAACTTGTGCAGCAGCTTTTGTGAACTGGTTTCATACCTGAACCTCCCAGACTGAGAACAGTGTCCACCACCTGCCCTAACTGTTGACATAAAACAACAACATGCTTCTGCTTGGTCTGAGCTGCAAAATGCGTGCTCAAATTCCTGCCTGGCTTATTTAGTTACTTCCATAGATATGATCTTTGGAGGAAAACTTGTCTTTGGTTTTACCTGGGAACACATACTACCAGTAATGTGAATACCTGAAACATGAACTTAAGCCCAACTTCTTTCTGGACCAAGAAGGTAGAGCTCTTGGGATCCAGTGGCAAGTTTCAGCTTCTTGTGAATGATTACATTCACTCTCTACTCAAAGTAAATATGAATAGCCTCTGAGCTACTCTAATTTACACCTAGTAGCCTTAGCTTGCAATAGATAATATACCACTAAAGAATTCCAGAAGAGCACTCACTGGACATCTTTCTCCCAGTCTGTGGTGCGTTGCATATGGCAGTGTAGTTTGGTAGAGGCATTGGTAGGAATTGCACTTGGTCCACTGCTGTTATCTTCGTTTGTACACTGCTTAAGAGGTGCAAAAGAGGAAAGCACAGATAAGAATCTGGCCTTGTCTGTCTTTTTTTTTTTTATTATTTTTTTTTGTTTGTTTGGTGGTTTTTTTTGTGGTAACAGTTCTTTTGAAAATAATTCACTTATGAACACCTGAATGTTCATCAAGTGAATGCAGAATGAATACAAAAGTAGGCTGAGCATGACTGAAAGAAAATTGTAACTGCCAGGTATCATTTTAGTTTTATTCTCCTAATTAAACACTTGTTCATATGCTTATTGAAAAATTGATGACGACTGAACATTCTCAGCTAGTTTCTCTGTGGATATTCCAGCATTTGCTTTAGGACTTCAGTAATACTCCTTAAAAAAGAAAAACAAGTGAATGTACTTGTGATTGTTTTTCATCATTCACAAAAAACCCAGTAATCACGAAAATATTTATTTTATATTTTATTAATGAGCTAAATATTATAAATGGATTGCTGTAATAATATAAAACTTTCTGTTTGATTCCAACAGTTTCTTCTTTTTCTAGTAATGAAAGACAAAAAATAATGATACAAACAGGGATGAGTGATTAGCATAATGGATGTACGGATCAAACTGTTTCTTCAAAAACTTCCCGTCTTTGTTTTCAATAACTATAATTATTTTTTATTCAAAATAAATTGCAGTAATAGAAAGTACACCACTTTGGTGGCTTTTGCATTTTGTTTCAGATGAAATGCCTGGCAAAAACTAATGTTGCTCCCCTTTGTTCTTTCTTATTAAATACAAGTGAGTTTTCACACTTGTAATATTTCATGGTCATTCCCATAATAATCTTTAAGTAGTTTAGAAAAATCAAGATTTTGACTTAAATTTTATTTTCACAAATAATGAAAAACTTCATTTTCATAATGAAGTCTTATGATTAGTAGACAACTAAGCTTTTCCTTTAACCTGAAGCACTTTTAGTTTTTGAGAATGGGTTGAAAAAATCTCAAGATTACCAAGATAGAAAGTTGTTTTTTTTTTTCACAAAATTAACTTATGAAACAAAAATGGTGTACAGTTACCTATTTCTTTCCCAAATTGAGTTCCTTCTATTCACTTACATGGTCAAAGTTCACTGTGTGCTTAAACTGATAGAATTTGAATCCATTACTATTCATAAATAAAATGAGGAAATAAGGATGAACCTAGTATTCCTCCAAAACCATCCTTTAATCCTGACAACCGATAAAATATAATTCAAGAAAAAAAGGTCTGAAAAAAAAAAACTTTGTTATTGTGGATTTCATTTCCTTATTGTTGCATAGGGCCACCTCACTGCCTGATTTGTTGCATTCAAAATAATGTTCATGGCATTCAAAGATGAGAGTAGCAGAGAGAAACTGACTTATTATTTCCACTGTGACTTAATTAAGAGGAAAGGTTTTTGATTTCTATAGTTTGCTTTTAATAACCCCCCTGTTGGTACAGTACTAAAAATAAGCTACAATGTAATTTTTCTCTGTATCAGTCATAAATAAGCTACCCAAAAAACGTGATGAAGGGGAGCTAGGGAATCATAACAGAATATGAAAAAAAGGATGAAGACCTTTTAGAGGCAGACTTCATTATCTCATAAAATTAATTCAGGCAGGTTCCAGATCCTGCCAAATCAGATCTATAGGCCCTTAATGTGGGCCCAATATTAAGTTTATACTAAGTTGTGCTTTATGTTATATGAACTTATTTTAAGGAATGAAATTGCTTTCATGTGAACATTGAATTTGCCAAAAGCAGGAGTTTCAATATCTGGTTTTAAAATCTGGTAGTTCATCCTCTTATCCTAAGGTCTTATGGGCTGGAACAAACCAGCATGTGGTCCTTGCAAGTCAATCTATGAAGCATATTATAAAATTTTGAATATGGAGTTCCATATGACTTTCTTTTTGCTAAAGATTCTTCTTATCCAACAAGAATCTCTATTTAAACAGATAATTTTAAAATGCGTGTGTGGTTGATCAGTGCCTACTGTGTCAATATAGTCCAACAGCTCAGACAGAGAGGCACAGAAGACCTAGATGTTTTTCTTAGCTTGGGCCCACAGTCAGTCTTTGGTCTATTTACTTTTCCTCTCTGAGTGAGCTTTCTCACCTACTGGAATTTATGAAGTGTTCTTCTTTTGTGAAATTGCTACTAATCTACAAGGGAAAGGTATTGTGTAAATGGCAATTATCTAGTTACAACATTAGTCAACGGTTTAAAGTAACAGAACCACATTTCAGACTTCATATTTATATTCCAGCTCCTATAAAACTACCATTCATTTTCCAACAGCATATACAAAACAGGTGATCTGGAGGTATTTCTCATAAATCACAAACACATCTGACGAAATATGCTGCAGTATTTCTCACACTGACTGTATTTTGAAATGGCATTTCCCAATGGAGACCACACAAAATCATGGTGAGAGAAATAGGAGAAAGGGGAATAATACCCTGATGAATCAGAATCCGTATGGATTTACCTTCATGGTGTAAAGTCTTCAGAACTTTTCCTTGTTTTCTGGGCTACTAATTGAAGGAAAATTTAGTTACTTTAACCGTGTCTTTATTTTCTTAGTTAAAATCTGGTATCTGTAATTATGTTTGTATATAAATATACACATACACACACACACAAGTATCTTGATAACATATTGATGCTGAGCAATTTAATTTTTGCAGGCATTTCCTTAATATCAGAATTATCTTTCAGATAGTAAGCACAAAATGTTGAGTTTTTCCTTCAGAGAGTAGAGTCTAAACTCACAAGGTAGAAAACAATCTGCAGGTTGTGGTTCTTAAAGTTCTGGGCAGTGCTAACTCTCTTCTTATTTAGTGAGTCACACACATCTTTTTTTGTTTCTTGGCTTTTTTGCAGGGAGAGGGGAGGCTGGCTGGCTTTTATTTTTTTTTTTGGGGGGGGTGGAAGGGGATGGGTGGAGAGAGGGTGGTACCTTCTTCTATCTCTTGGCATCTTTCAGTGATCAAAATGCCCTTAGCTCTCTGTTTCTGTTAGAGAAAATGTGGGAGTTCTTTGTACTACTTACTTATATGTGGAACACTGAACACTACCTACAGCACTGCCAAGCAAAAGACACACCCTTTTAAATTTTGCAGTGGAGGCTCAGCACAGACATGCAAAAGTCTGCTCATCGTTCTGTCTGGAATGGTATGTGAGAGGTGGTTGCATTTGTTTGGTTGTCTTTTAAACAGGCTAATAAGCTATTATTAGCTTTTCTTGTGAGAGGTCATAAGGGGAAAAAAAGAAGAAGGGTTATTAAATACCTTGGCACCGATTTCAGTGCAGTGAGAATTACAAGCGGATAGATCATAATATTGCTGGAAGGGAATTCAAGAGGTTGTCCAGTCAGTGTCCATCCACCTACTGCAGGTCAGAGTCAATTATATTTAGGTAGAGCATGAGAGATATTTGTGCAGCCTAGTCTTAAACACCTCCAGCATTGGAAATGCCACAACTTCCCCAAAAGGTGTGACCCAGGTTTTACCTTATGGCCCTGTTATTAGTATGGTTTTGTTAATATCTTGTTCATTGTAATTTAAGCTGATTGCTGTTTTTCATATTCACATGAATATGATATTAGGTTAATTACCTCCCCTTTCCTGAAGTGTTTATTTAGCTTAATACTTATTTTGTTTCTTTTTCCCTTGTATCTCAGTTTCTTTCCTTCAGATTAAACTCATACATCTCTTTATTAAATATTCTGCAATAAATCATGCTTTAAAAACCTCTCATATTTGTGTCTCTCCTCTGAATTCCCTTCCTGTCACCTTTCTTGAAATATATTGCCTCAAGTTGGACACAAAGTACTTCCATTTTGTCCTTACCAGTGCTGTCTAGATCAAAAGATTACTGCATTTGTCTTTTGTTTATATGTGACAATCCAAGGTTTAGTTGGCTGATTGCAAAAGCACGACTCCATTGGCTTATATTCTGCTGCTTATTAAGATAACTATTATATCCATATCTCAGAGTGATTTCCTACCCAATTATTTCAGACCATGTATTTATGTAGATGACTATCTGTCCTTTAGTGAGTTCTACTACTCCTTGTTAAATAACATCCAATTATTTTTCAGGACATATCTCTAATTTGTCAAGTTCAATTCTGTCTTTCAACACATTTGTAATCCTAATTTCATGAGTTCACCACCCAGTCTCTTAAAGAAAATATGGAATAGGTATGAGGACACAGATGCATGAGGAATGAGCTCTGCACGAATCTGTTTGCCATCTAGTTCAGGGGAAACCACTGAGAACCATTCCTGAAACATTGTTTTCCTCAGTTCTACACCTACAATATTAATCCAGATCATGATTTTACAGTTTGATTATGAGAATGTTATACATAAAACCCCCAAAATATATGACATCTGCTGATTTTTATCTCTCCACAGTGTCAGTTTTTCTATTGCAAAGTAAAATAATATTGTTTTGACCTTATTTATTCTTGATAAATTACTGTTCACTGTGCATTTATGTATTTTTTATTATAACTGCTAAATATCCTTGGGTATTTTTTTTTCCCCCAACCAGAATATTTTCTGCAATTTGAAGTTAAGAAAATAACTCACTTCTTCCTTTCTTTTTCTTTTAAAGTATAAGATATTAAATTTTTTTGCCATCCTTCTCAATTTCTCCAAGAGCTGCAGTTTCATCAGATCCTTAAACTGCCAAGTGCATTAAGCTAAGATAATTTGGAATAATTAAAATTATCTGAGCACTCTTTTATTTATTCCTTCCTCACCGGAAGACAAGATTTTGCTCTTCTGTCACTGATATTACGTGTTATAATCACTTTATCAAACCTGGTATTTTCAGTAAAAAACACCAAAAAATTTCTCCTTTTCTGCTCAAATCAACTTTTTTTCCACTACCACATGCTACTAATGTTCCTACAAAATAATTTATTTTGATTCTGCACATCTCTAGTTACATCTTTTGCATGGTTTTACTTTTCTGGTTTTATCCATACTTTCTTTTGTCTTCATTCTTAATGATCTGACCCAGCTTCCACTTTCTGCTATCTTCCTTCTTGTGTCTGGGGTCCAAAATAGTTATTTGTTTAGCTCATTTCCTATTATGCTCATCTTTCCTCCACAGTGGGATGGCTTACATTTGTTTCCCAAATTATGTTTTGCTAAAGAACTGTCTGTTTGTTGTCCCACACTTTCCCAGGCTGGGCTCCCAATTCTTTCAGTTTGTCAAAATTTGCCTGCCTCAGTGAATGGTTATTGTTCTGTTGCTATTCTTCTCTCTTGTCTTAAGGTGTTATTTTTCTCTCCTGTCTCAAGGAGTTATTTTTTATGCCACTGGCTCCTAAATAATTCTTCTGGAAATATAACTCATTTCATTTTACCCATTAAGAGTAAAATCTTAGATGACCTTCCTTATTTTCTGTGATAAATCAGACCAAAGAAGACTTTACAAAAACTTGAAAAAAAGTAATTGTGCTGTTCTGAGTTCCTTCCTGAATATCTGTCTGAGTACTTAGTGTCTCCCATTTCACCAGTCCTGCCTTTTGCATAACTCTGACTGCTAATCACAAAAATCCTTTGCCCACTTCTTCAGATTGAAGGTTCGTAGCATAAATGTTTTTTCCTCCACAGTCACTACTTAGACCTTCTTCATCAGGCCTGTTTCTTTTTACAGTTTTAGTGTATTGCCTTATTTTACAAACTTTAACCATGTTCTGCTAAAACTGGGAACAGACCATATTCAAAATTAAAGCTCAGTCAGACAGAGAAGGTTTTGAAGGAAAGAAAATAATCTTTGTCAACATAGTTTAATGTCGTTGGGTTTTGTTTTTTTTTTTTTGAGTTGTGTGTCTTGTCTTGAATATTACTCTATTATATTCTTACTTATGAACTGTGTCCCTTTTTAAGTAAATGTGCTTCTTATTCCTTCTGAAATATATCTGAGGAAAAATATTAATTTGACCTTGTAGTCTTAATTAGGCAAAATGCATTGGTTAAGGGCTCCACTTAGCTATAGTTCATTTGAGGAGAATTTAGAATTTTTTCATTGCTGTACTCAAAATTTGGTTTGATGTTCTGTCATTTGACAAATTGAATAACATTGAAAAATCACTATAATTTTCATTATTGTATCATTTAAAACAGCCAGGTCAAAACTTTCAAATGTCATAACAACTCACATGGAATAAACAGCTCAGGTGTTCACTTCAAAGAAAATAGAAAGATTTAGTTCTAATGTCTTCTTTTATGCTAACAAAATCAGATAACTTATACCTTCTATATATACAAAGACAAGACTGCAAGGAGGAGCAAAATCTCCATGTAAATCTTGTTTGAAAACCCTACTCTAAACCAGAAGTGATCTAAGTGTACCAGCTTGGTGCAAGAATCATGTATATGGAATGATGTCCTTGATGGAAAAGTGATGCTACAGAGAACGAGCTCCACAGAAAATCTAAGAAACTGAAAAAAAACAGTGCCAAGGACGTCTTTCATTAAAAACAAAACAAAATTCCTCCAAAACGTCTCCACTGTTTTTTGAAAAAGAAGTCCCATCCGGCTACTAGAAGTAGTCTAGGAGAAGAAGAGTGAGGATCACTTAGGACTCAAAAGAACGGATGCCCTTATCACATCTTCTATTGACTATCATTTTCTGTCATATAACTATCAGGAAGATGTCTAACTTCTTCATCTGTACATTCAGTGATTACACCAGATCCAGCTGTGGCAGTGGAGGTGTTCAGTTTGCTCTACACCATCTTGCAATGTTGCATTTGCACATTTCTCCATCTATGCATTCTCCTTCAGTGCTACAGTACTCCGGTGATGGTTACAGGCAGCTTGCTGTTTGGTCTAATGATTACTCAGACTGAAAATTATGGTGTCATCTTTGTGAAATGCAGTGCCCAACTGCGGTGAGCAGGCTGGGGCTGCTGAGAGGGACTGGGGTGGCCCTGGACCAGCTGGGAAGCAATAGATATTGAAAAAATGCATCACCAAAAGAGCTTAAAATAGCATTATTTGTTGAAAAAAACTATGCTTTTCCTAAACCCTTTGAACTGGAGCAACCTAAGCCAAAATACATCAAAGTAACATGAGAGTTAACCACATCATTTTTCAAAACAGATGTCTTCATGAGATCTATTTAGGAATTATTACTTCTATCAGGGTAAGTATATATAGTTCATGGAGTATTGTTGTTCTATTGTTTTATTCTGTAAAGTTCTAGATTGACATGCATGGAAACTAAATTTTATTTACAGACTAGGCGTGACAGCCTACATTTTCTCACCATTGTTTTAAAAAATGTGTTCATATTTTAGGCTCTTTAGGAAGGACAGTCAGGGGAGACGAGGAGGGGTGTCACCTTCTATGTCAATGACCAGCTGGAGTGCACGGAGCTCCATGTGGGGACGGATGAGAAGCCGAGGGAGAGCTTATTGGTCAGGTTTAAAGGGAGGGCAGGGACAGGTGACATTATAGTGGGGGTCTGCTACAGGCCACCTGACCAGGAAGACCAAGCAGATGAGGCGTGTAGTGACAAGCCACATTACAAGACAGTAATGGCTTTAAGCCAAAAGAGGGTAGATTTAAACCAGATATCAGGAAGAAATATTTTACTTTGAGGGTGGTGAGGCACTGGAACAGGTTGCCCATGGAAATTGTGGATGCCCATCCCTGGAGGTGTTCAAGGCCAGGTTGGATGATGCTTTGAGCAACCTGGTCTAGTGGAGGGTGTCCCTGCCCATGGCAGGGGGGTTGGAACTGGGTCATCTCTAAGGTCCCTTACAACCCAAACCACTGTATGATTCTATGATTCTGTGATTTAGTAAAGGTCACAATAGTTCTAACAACAAATATCTTCAGTTTCTATACATTATATATACATTATCCATAAACATCCTCACTTCTTACTTAGAACCTATTGATCTATTGATTCCACTTTCCACTGGACTTGTCTGCCTGTCTGTGTGCTGAAGTATACAATGCTTTCAGCTCATGCGTTGTGATGATGATTACTTTAATTGGTGCCTAAAGCTTTTTGCGTAGCTTTAGCTGGCAGTATGCATCGTGGTGCATAGCTCATATTTGCTTTTTTGGAGGTGCAGATACTATAATTTCAAAATTGTTTGTCTAGAGAAAATAGTGAAGAGTTGGGGCACAGAGGTGGCACTACTTAATGAAGGGTTCAGGGGAATACTGGTTGTTTTCTGGTTAAGGAAGGTCATGGATAGTTGCTGATAATCCTCATTCAGCTCAGTAGAGGCTTGACCTCATTGCACATTGTCTTGTTGAAGCAGCTGATGTGACACATATGAGACAGTGATGGAGGGAAAGGGGCCAAGAGGTATCTCATCTTTACAGATGCTGCCATATCAGGGTCAGATTTCCTTGATGCAGCAGTTGGTAAAGGTGTTTACCACTTGTTTTGATATTAGGGAATGACATAATGCTCAGAATGGTCTTCATATTCTTGTGTGGGAGTAAAAAGGTTTCTTCTGCTTATTTTACCCCTGTTGTGTGTAAACACAAGGAAGTCCACTGCACACACCCCAGTGTATATAGGACATGACAGATAAATTTAACAACATATTTTTGGGAAACATGAGAACCCTGTATGACCTATTTGACATACAAATGTACCTGCATGTGCACAAATTTAAATATCCCTTGTTTTGCAGAAGTGAGTATTACTTATTATTTCCTTATCTGGAGGTAGGATAGGAAAACTATTAGTTCAAAACTATTATTTTTTAAGTGAAAGTTCAGTGAATCAGTGGGCAACAGATGTTCCCTGGATCACTGACTGTTGGCAGTAGAAATTACTCTTATAACACTGTTGAGATCCAGACCATTGAATTTAATTCACTGCAAGAAGATGGTGCTGGTGGCCCTTCTTGTGGTCAGATGCTGACATTTCAACAATGAGGTAAAAACCTAGTTCTTCTCCCAAATGGCTGAAGAGAACACACTGACACTAGGCAATGATATGATGCTTTTAATTGGACAGTCTAACTCTTTCTAAGTTCTTACACTGTTGATTACGGGTCTTACAATGACAAAAGAAGTTTTCAAATGTAATGATAGTTTTTGCCTGTTAGCAATAAATTATGAAGAGTTAATTATCAAAGCTATCAAGTTTGTTTTTCCTTGTATCGTTTGAAGTTTAATTTAGAAAGCTTCTATATTTTTTAATTAGGGAATTAAAATTCTACAAATGGAAGGCGTTGCTTTATTTTTTTTCCACCCTTCAGGTGAGATAATTAGGTTTTCTACTCAATTTTAATCACAAATAGAGTTATTGTACTTCTTGACTTGGTGTTACAAATCAGTTCAATATGCTATAGCATGGATTAATTCTTGTGAAGGTAACTGCAAAAATATAGATATTTTATAGTAAATATCCCTTATTTTTATTCAAGTGTGGAATTGAGCTAGCAGCCCAATAAAAAGCATTTTAAAAGGCTGAAGAAGATCTAAAGCCAGGAGAAGGCAAGCATAGAGTTTAAAACAATGTTTTAAATAGGTTTAATTTTTATCTGCAAGCATCATCAATATATACCACAACTTTTATACCATCACAAAGAGTATGATATAAACTTGTTAAACATAATTTCTGTCTGAGGCACTTCCACATTTTAAGTAACACACAATTTCTCCTTAGTTTCTTTATAAAATTGTTATGTTCAGCAATGTGGTCACAACCATTTTATTACGATTTTTTTATGATACAGGTTTTGTTTAACGTTTACTTTTTCAGTAAAATTCAAATGACCTCAGAGTCAGACCTGCACATAGTATAATCACTGTAACTGATTTTGCTGAGTTAAATTTGAGATTTTTGTTAAGATTTTAAAGAATATTTTTAGGATTTTGCTTTTGCTTTCCTCTCATCATAACATGTGTTACAGTTATGGGACTCTTTTCTGAAAGCATATGCTCTACTACAGCTGCTGTTTCTCATGTTTTTCTTTGATCATCACCTGAGCTATAAGACAGCATAGCTGTTTTGTGTTGTAATCAGTAGGACATAATTCTGTCCAAGTGGAAATTCACTTTGTATTTCTGATTTACTAATGTCTCGATTTCAGTAAATAAAGAGCAAAGTAGTGCAATATTCCTCTACTCAGCCTTTTTTCTTGTGTCTCCATCTCCAGACTTCACCAAGCCAACGCAATATCATCATCGTATTGCAGACTTTTAGCTAATTTTCCTGCTTGCTACTGGATTAGCTTGTGACTGTTTTCTGCGCCCAAGTTCCAAACCTTTTTCAAGGGCACAATACACTTGAAATTACAAAGAGGATGTGAAGTTTTAAATGAACTGAAAGCCTGGAGCCCTTGCAATGCCTGTCAAAAGTGGTTGAAGTTGATGACAAAAGAAGACCTTTTGGATTGCAAAGATTTGTATTCTTGACCTATCTTGTTTTGTGCACGTCATTTTTCACCGACGATTGTATTCAGCAGTAGTCTGTTTTACAGGCCTACACAAGCATAGCGACCTGGCTGATGACTCCCTGCTGTGGGTTACTTGAGATGTTCTTTTCTTCCTGAGCTTGCTACTGTGTCTTGATACCTTGTTGCCGTTTAGGGAGGAATTAGTTCTGAAGAAAGAAATGAAGTAAGAAAAGAACAGTGAATATTAAGAACGAATTGGACCAGAAAAGCTATGTGCAACCAGACCAAACAGCCAAGAACAGAAACAGATGAACAGGATATATGAAAGCTTGCTGTATAGAAGAGGGGAAAAGTCTAGAGTCTTGGGAATGCTTGGCTTGTTTTTACACCTGCCCAGACCCCCACAATTTCTCATGTTATTTGTTATTTTGACATGTACTGCAAATTTTTAGCTTGTTCTACATGAAAAATGGAAATGCCAGCATTCTGGGGGTGATGAGGGGTGGGGTAGATTTTGTTCTCCTTCTAGTTACAGCAGAAGTACAACACTTATTTTGAGACTCCCCTTTTGAAATACTTGCAGAACGATGCTAAAGTGATTTACCCAGAGCCTTTGCGAAGGTTCTAAACTTGTTCATTTCAATCCCCTGGACAATTTAAGACTGGCTCAGCACTCTACCACACTTCCTTGTTTTCATCCAGTCCTGAACGTACAAATACATGGATGCAAGAAGATTTATATTCATCTTACACTGTAATATGTAAGCCCTAGATGTGTAGGTGTATGTGTACGTTATATATATATAATTTTAGGAAAGTCCTCAAGGGAGTATCTTTTCTGAAAGATCCATCTAGGGGAAGAGAATGATTTTATCTACAACATGAATTATCTCTGCAGTTCTCTTGTATTTTTCCTTATTTCTGTCAATAATATCATGGTGGTTTCACAGCCATGATTCAGAGAAAGCCTAATGAGCCCTTTGAGGACACTCTCCCTTCAGTAATTAATTTATTTTGTTATTCTCCAATTCAGCATGGACAAAAAAAAAGCCATTTAGTTGTTCCTGGACAGTTGTGATCTCTTAACCCAAATGTCATTATATGGTGTGACAAGGAAAGGCTTCTTGGACATCTCAGATTTATTTTTTTTCATGGGATGCTCTGACTGCTAGTCACTTTCTGATTCCTCGGACCTGCTCCCAAATTACTGTCTGCTCACAGCCATCTTGTGTTTGTTAAAATATCAGAAATAAAAGATCCTCTCTAAGAATTTTCTGAGGGGTAAAAACTGCCCTTGAACAGTGCTATAATCCTATAACATAACTGTCTTTGCATCAGTTATGGCCAAATGCAAGAGAAACTGCTCTACCTGTGCTGTGCTTACCGTTTCCAGGTGTGGACAAGAGATGTACGTGGAAGCCCTGGAAACCTGAGCTTTATACGTCACCTTAGAGACACTGTGGTCCCATGACAGTTAAATGATTTGGGGTTCCCTCCCCAAAGTACAAAGCCATCTGCAGAACAGCTCAGAAAATGTGGAATGTTATCTCAGAGAAATCCTCAGTTTCCATTTTTTATGTTTATATTAATGCAAATATCTAAATTATGTGCCGACTTCTGATACAAGTACTCCAACATGCTTTGTGTGCATCAACAAATGTGTAAACCTGCACATGAGCCTAGCACATCAGTGTATCCTGCAGCCTGGCTATTCCTTCAGTGTGCATTGTCAGGATTTTTGACAAATTTTGGCACTTTGATCATGTGTCATATCCCTGTAGCTGTGAAGCTGGCTTCCTCCAGAAAGCTCAGCAGTCTTTTCACAGTGTTCTCTGGTCATACTGGGAGCAGACGGATAAGCCCTGTGGAGAAGAGACATTTTCCTCACCAGTTCTGCCAGAAACACTAAAGTGACACCTGGACTTTTTTTCAAGTATGAGCTGGTGTGCTATCATCAGAGGATTCAATGATGGACCAGAAATTAAAGATCTAATTTTTAAAAAAATAAAAAGTATATTGAAATAATATATGTCCGAGAGCTCAGAAAGGTACAGTATAAAAACTATAATGTGATTAAAACAAAACACATTGAAGAAATTTAATAGACATAAGTGTTGTTTATCTGTCTGTAAAATGTGATGTTAAGCAAGTAAAATAACTGTAGTTAGCAGATTAGTTTATAATGATTTGCATATGAGGATTTGCATATGATGAAAGCAGCTTAATATTTTTGCTTTCAACCCTGCTCACTTCCATCATGCACAACTGCTGTAAAATGAAGCTCATGCCATCTACTGCAACCATCCAGGGAAGGGACCAGCAAATGAAATTACTCAGTAGACCGCCTTTAGCTAAAGGTCAGGCAAAATTGTAGTAGGAACTTCGGGGTTTCTTTCAATCAGTTACTAAGATAAGTCACCTTCTGAACTGATGTTTACTACAGGTTTTATTGTGCCTTCCTGCACAACCCATATAGGATCCAGAGGTCACTTAGAGTAAATTCCAAATGAAAGGTCTTTCCGCTTTGTATATTTGTAACAATTTTACTCAGAAAAAATGTGGGCTCTCAAGAGGTGATGAGACCATCACTGCAGTCAGATATACTTAAAATAACTTCAGTAGTATGGGTTTCTTTGAAAGCCTCAAATACTTTAAAAGCAGTTAGTCAAAACCATTGTCTTTCTATATCTCATTCATCAGCTTTGGTTTTACTTTACACAATAACATTCTTGCAGGCTGACTGGGCACTTGGATGCATGATATTCAGCTACATCTTCCTGTGTTTTCTAAGTGAAGCAATTGAAACTCCCCAACCCCTTTTCATTCCCCTCCGTCTTCACAAATGAATTCCTTTCCCAATATTTAAGCCACACTTTTCTTGTGTGGAACATTTGTTTAATGCAGTAGGCTCTACATTCAAATTGGAATTGGAATATATTTCCCTGTCTCAATAAATGAGTAGAACAGATGGACTAATAACCAGGCTACAAGTAGATGCCTGTGAATCAGATGGTAACAATCTCAATATAATGACTCTTCTGAGTCTCAACTCTTTCTGACATTTGATCACAACAGATTTTAGATAAAAATGTCAGCAGTTTAAAGCAAAGCCTTTTCATTAAAGAGTTTTTGTGACAAAACTAAAAAAAATAGACTCCAGGAAGGCAGTTGCTGCTGCTCACTTGGGATATAAAATTGCCATCATTATCACTGCTTCCTTTGCCTTTAGTAAATTTTATAATTTTATAATAAGAATATATATTACAGTAGTGTTAAAATCTAGAAAATATATTGGGTTGTTCCTGATCTCACCTGAATACTTCTCTTCACAATTGGAGCCATGCCAAGTTGTCTTGCATTATATATTGTATTTCTCAGTCATTACTTGAAAATAACTTCTTAGGTACTCTACCTTTTTGTCCTTTTGTTGTCCTGATTCTACAGCAAGACAGTACCTTTTTTCACAAACACAAATTAGAAAGAGAGGAAGGAAACAATCTTTTCTGGAACTGTTCATTGAAGCACTATTGATTAGGACAGCCAAATGCACAATCACAGTGCACATCATTTTCACTGAAACAAAAATATGAAACAGATTTTTATAGACATTTGCCCAAGTTTCTTTTGCTTTTAAAGGCATAAATGTTCTCTTATGTACAGTGGGTCATACCACGTACTCTGCACTGATGCTTTTTATTTTCTTTATGGTTACCACGTTCTTGTTACAGTGGGCATAGGGCATGAGAAAGGTGAGGGAACACTATTCAATAAAATGCTATTGTGGGCTGAATTTATGATGTGTACAAGCTTGTTTCTTCCATTCTTACTCGGACAAAACAGAAGTTAACACAAGAGGGTTTTTTTGCTGAATATATGTCACAGAATCAGCCTCCTATGGGTGCATGTTTGGACTTTAAACCTTTCCATAATTTCTACATTTATTGCAACTAGTATTTTTCTAGCAGTGTATCCATACTGGATGGTAAAAGAGTGGTTCGTCGTTCTTGCTTCTAGACTAATAATCAGAGAAAAAATAATATAAGGCAAGCTCAAAGACATCTTTACGCTGAAGTCCATAACTGGAGGGTAATACAAATTTTGAAAGGCTTTTTAGGTTGATGATGAATTACCCAATTCAGCTTTCCATGGTTTGTACATCTGTCCCCACATGAAAACAACCATGAGAACACGTAAACAATTACTGGACAAGCCTGTGCTTTTTGAATGCTGTGCAGACCTATCTCTAATTGGAATGGCCCACACTATTTTGTCATATAAATGACAAATGACTTAATATTGTGTTTATACCATTTCTCCTGGCACCAAAAATTGTAATTCCACTAGAAAAAATACGAAGTTGGTATTCAGGCCTTTTTTAAGCACTCTTTCTACCCCTATTGCTCCATTTCATACTTCAGAATCGCCTTTGTGCTAAGTTTTGAGGCAGTCTTCATTGTGAGAACAGCATTTGGGGCACTCTTTCAGTTTTGTTTTCCAGGATGTATATGTGATTTTTTAGAGCTGCTTTATGGTAATTTGGTCTTTTTTCCATGGAGTATTCAAGGGACAAAACAGGTGACAGCACAGTACAGGGGCAGAGTAGAGATTAAAATAGACAATTCTCTCACAGAGTACCTAAATCACTAGTGAAAAATCTCTCTTCACTGAACCTGATTCACAGATCAGCTGATTACTAATTAGGATGTTTTCCCCCTTTTGAGTGAGATGTGATAGCATTAAGAAGGAAAAATTTAGCTTTACTTCTTACTAATGTGTTGAACAAGCTACTGGAGGAAGCTGAAAAAGTTCTTAGTTTCTGCTGTGCTATTATACATATTATACATATTATTATAACATATTAAATATGTTTCCCATGTTCTGTTTACCACTTTATTGACATTACATTAACAGATGATAGTGCTGTATTCCAACAAATAAATATTTAAACATGTCTCTCTAGATATTCATACAAGAATACTCACAATAGTATCGGAACACCTTGTAAAGCCTGTTTCAAGTGAAGTTAATTAGGCAGGTAATTATTTTCAGCTTTGTCTAATAAATATGTTTCCCATGTTCTGTTTACCACTTTATTGACATTACATTAACAGATGATAGTGCTGTATTCCAACAAATAAATATTTAAACATGTCTCTCTAGATATTCATACAAGAATACTCACAATAGTATCGGAACACCTTGTAAAGCCTGTTTCAAGTGAAGTTAATTAGGCAGGTAATTATTTTCAGCTTTGTCAAAATAAATTGCAATTTGGAATCTAGGTGAGCTTATTAAAAACTCATCACATTTTACTTTTGAAGTTCTGTTTATTTGGCATTGTTCCCTTAGTCATTGATGTTTGCAGCTAGTGTTGGGCTTCTCTCACCCAATTCAAGACAAAGCTCCCGTTAGAGTGAGACTGATGGGCTGTTGAAACTTGTGCATTAATTTCCCTACGGGGTAGTTTAGACCAAGGTCTGAAACTAAGAGCTATGTGCTGCACCTGATAGAAGTCTGCTCTTCCCACAGATGAAACAGTGATAGTGAGTGGTTATCAAGGTCAGGTTTTTGTTAGAATTTCATTTTTTTGTAAGCCTTTCAGATGTGTCAGTCCTTATTCTCAAGTTCTGTTAGAGTGCTATGCTTTATGTAAAAAGCATTTAAGCAGGGGTATTCAAATCAATGAAGTTAAACTGGTGATGGAGAGGGGCACCAAGCCTATTGTGAAAAGTCAGAAGGTATAATTCTACTGGGAGGAGACAGTAATTTCTAAGGAGTGTCTTCATCTCAAGGTTAAAGATGTAGAGGGGGTACATTGTATTGCAGTACAGCACTGCAATTTTATGGCTGAAAAACAGACAGTGCAAATTAAGAGTATCTACACACACTGAGCCCTTCACTGATCTGACAACAAGATTTAGTAACCGCAGTAGCTCTTAGTTGATCTAAACCAAATAGGCCTTAATTACATTGTTTGCTTTTTTCTCTTTTGTCCACCTTATGCTCACTTTTACCATAATGCAGAGGGCAGAGGAGGTGGAAACAGACCTGGAATTTACAGTCTAACATTTATCTCCTAAAATTCTGGCTGAAATCAATTGTAGTTAAATAATTAGTAACTTTTAGTTTTTATTTTGTTTTGGAAGTAAGGAAGGTTTGTTTTTCCTAGCACTTTATAGGAGCAGTGACATAAATGACATCTATTTTTGTGTCCCCCATAACCTCCATCTGTAACATGTAAAAGCATTCTGACAGCTGAAGAACACATGGCATCCTTGACAAACTGAAGAGACCTCTCAAGATGTGAAATGGGATACCGACTACTTTCCTTATTCTATAAAGTAGCAAACTCAAACAGGACTTGGTTTTTAAAGATCAGGAATGTCTATGGGCTTCTGGAAAGTGCACATTTTTTATTTGTACATAGTAGGCTAATTCTCTCCATGATAGAGATATCATTGTGTGCTTTGTCTGCTGGCCTTGGAAAGAAAGTGGCTGCTTTGTTCAGGGCATGGGCTCACTCCTTTTCTCTGGCACTGTTTTATGCTCTAAGAAATGTAATAAAGTTTCAGCTTAAGCTTCTTCCAACCATCACAAAACCTCAGGTAGCCAGCTCCATTCTCTTCAACTCCTTGCATTTGGTGTAAGAGAAAAGGAGAGACGGGGAGACAAGGTAAAGGCCTGGTCACTCAACTAGAGTGGTTCTAAGCTAAGCCAGGGGAAAAAGCAAGTGATAATGACTTCAGAGATTGCTCTTGCTTTTACTTTTAATCTTTTCTGCCTTCCCAACCTGAGCCAAATGTAACTGAATGTAATTTTGTTTAAGTTCAATGTGTTCAAATTTTCACAAACATTTGTTATTGCATTTAGTTCTGAATATGATTTCTACACTTCAAATAAGTATTATTAAAAGGCAAGTGCATTTCAACACTTATCCTCTGATCACTTGAGTAAGCTATGCCACTTAATGTAGTATGTGTATAGTAACAGTGACAGGAACAAAATAAGACAAGGTGGAGAAGCTGTTAGGTATTCAGAGCTTGCCACGAATCTTAAAGTACCCAACAGTCTTCAATGATCAAGGAAATCAACTTTATTTAGAAGCAGAAGTGAAAGAACCATCACTGTATCACAAAGGGAAATCAGGATAACTGGTTGCTATGCTATGATAAAAAAACCCACAGCACTCTGGGGGATTTTTAAATTAACAGCCTGTCTGATGCTAAATGTTCCAAGTACACCCAATTGCTGAGCAGATCAGTAATAATATGCCATTGATCACAACAACAGGTGATGGTAATATAGTGGTGTGGTGAGTGGTTAAAAAAAAAAAGGCAGCAGCTATCAATTGCTTTATTAAAATTTTCTAGCTTTTATAATTCTGTTTTAGACTCTTAGAACACAATAATTAATTTGTTTTTCTTCTGCTCTTTTCTCTTTTCTGATTTGTCAAACTGTTTTCTCTCATCTCCTCACTTCCAGTGCAACTGAATTAACATCATTCTGCTTCTTACACATCCTAATTTGTACAGAAAACTCACTGATGTTAGAAAGACTTTTGGAAAAACAACAACAAAAAGGTTTTAAAATTAAGTGTTAAGCTACTACACATTGCTTTCTTGGTTATTTGGAAATAGTTACTGTCTTTTAATGAATGTTAAGTAACTCAGAAAAAACTTAAAAGTTAACAATTTACATTCTACTGCTAAAATCACTAAATTTCAAAGAATGTGCTGTAGATTGACAGCGTTATTACATTATTAAAACAGCGTTAAAACATTACATTGCTCTAGAGTAAGTGTGTGTTCAGGATTCTATATTAAGGATATTATTTTTTTGAGGTGGTGATCTTACCAGGATCATAGGACTGCAGTGAACAAGTTTCTCTACTACTCCACAAATAACAGATTTTTCACATTGAAGTTCAATAAGTCTGGTTGTTGCTACTGTATGAATAATCTAGTGCAGAGTAACAAAACCCTCACTGAAGCAATTTATACTGAATGAATGACTTCACAAGAAAGGTCATATGGGTCTTGTTTCTATGGAAAGAGCTCATTGCTCCTGGAAGTATCCCAACACAATTAGAATTTTCCTCCTTTAACTGTCTGAAAATCCTTTTTAAAAGCTTTGACTTTATTCAGTTTTACTTAGCTTTCTTCATCCTTATGCCACCTATGATCTTAGCCTAACTAAACCGTAGTCTTGGATCACCTTGTGGTAGGTCCTAAGATAACTTCCCTGTTCTTGGAAACCTCTTTTATCCACATTTGTGGGATGGTTCCTCAACTGCTGACATTCATAATCAAAATAATGCCTGATAGGACCAGATGTGGGCCTGCTTTGAGTACCACATACTTCCCACATAAGAAAAAAGCTATTCAGACTTCGTTTCCTGAATGTATTTCTAAAGACAGTTTGTCTCCCTTCAGAAATTTAAGGTTTTCAGAATATGGGAGGTATCGAACTTCTGGTTTTACTATGTCAAATCTAACTACCCAAGAAATTGCTGTGTTATTACTGCTTGAAAAATTTTGAGTGCTCACTACACATCCGTCAAACAGATTGGAATATTTATTTTGAAGGTAACATAGCCTGGTGGATAGTAGTTTGCAATGTAGGAACCTCAGAGTCGGGTCTCTCATCTTTCTTGTTTGAGATACGCTCTGCTTTGCACCAGAAAATTTCATGTAGGTCTCTGCTGTCTTTGATCCTGACTCCATGAGACTTTCTGTCAGGGTGCAGCAAGGATCCACTGGCTGCTGCTGAATAACACATTCAGCACAGAGAGAGCCTCACCAGCTGGAGGTGTGGGGAGTCTCACGAGCTGGAGGGAGCAAGGCAAGCCCTGGAGGGCAGCCGGGGTCAGCCAAGAGTCTCCGTCACCAGGCACACATACTGGAGATTTATTAGGACCTCGCTGGTAGGAGAAATTGCTCCATTTAACAGCAGGTTTATTTTACCATAAGATTTGACTAAGAATATAAAAGGCTTCCTCTCCACAGATGTAAAGTATTTCAGATTTTCTTTTCCATGTTGAGATCATGGACTCAGCGGCCTTATCTGCATGATCACCTGCATTTATGGAACACTACTTCGGTGTCTTGAAAACCAATAATTTATTTTACCATTTCCATTTTTTCCATCCCATTTTCCAAGGAACGTTTAAAACTTAAAGTGAAAAGTGTTAAAGCAGATGAGCTAAACAGTGTTTTTTTATTCAAAGGAAGAATCACTAGCCTTTGTCCAATACAGTCATCATTATTAGTGGACAAAATCTCTTCAAAAGAAATTGCAGTTGAGAAACAAATTTCTCTGAACACAACTATGTCAGATTCATCTAATCCAGCCTTGGGACTTGGTCACTGAAACACATGAAAGTCCAAGCTCTGAAAATGTTTCTGTGAAAAAAGTGATTATGTTGGTGCTGAAGTCTTTTCTCCAGTTGCACAAAAAGCTTTTACTCACATATTAACAGCCATAGCAGTCACGTAGCTTATTGACAAACACTCTTGTTGGTCATGACATGTCAGGAATCATTGCTTCTGTGTAATTAGTACTTGCCTCATCAAGCAGACCCATATTTGGTTCTAACCTGTATTTGGTAACCAAAGAGTGTATGATGGCATTGAGGGGTCTACATTTTTGTGGGGAGGGAAAAGTGTAGGTGCAGATACCTTCTTTTCTCTGAAAAAAAAAGAAAAAGCTGACTTGATGGAGAAACAATGGTTCTCAGTCTAAAGTATAATGTGAGAAACTTTTATATTTGTTTTCTAAAGCCTTTCTGAATGTCTGGCTGTCTAAACTTCACAGGAAATGTTAAGTTTCCAGCCTTTATGCTCAGACCTAATAGTCCTTTTGAAGACAAGGCAGTGAGCTGGCCACACAGGCTGCCCACATGCCTGCAGCAAGAAGTGGCAAATAACATGAACTGAGGACTTCAAAGATGGTGTCTGGTTCTAGGATAGGAGCAAAACGTTCATCTCCAGGTCCTCAGTCTTCATCACTTTCTTAGTGTCACAGGTACAAGCTGATGTTTGTCAGTATGTTTCAGACCTTTCAGAACACTTCATAAATTTAGTCTAATTCCAGAAGATGGCAAACTGTATTTTCATATGCACCGAGATTAGTTTTCTTTGGTGCTTATAATGATAGGCACTGATTTGTACCAAGTAATACCTTTAACTATTTTGTGTTTCTTTTCTTACTCTCAGTGATCTAAGAGCAAGTTCTAGGAGCAAGTCTGTCTTAAATTATCAACAAATATGTCTGAAAAAATGTGTAGAGTTATTGGGATGAAAATTTACGGTCAATTGAAATAGGCTTTCTTTTTGGAGATGACTTAAATGTTTTTCCAACTCCTTTTTAACTTTGCCAAAATCTTCAAAATTGTTATTTTCTTCTGCATTTCAGCACAATGTTTTCAATACTTTTTTCTTATAACTTGAACATTTTATTCTAAAAAGTCATTTAAGTTTGAGAACCAAATTAAATGCTCTGAAATAATGGAAAAAAAGTGTTACATTTGTATAGATGGTCCTCTGTAATGAGATTTCAGTTCACTATCCTGTTCAAGACAAGGGCAGTATTTGAAAAATGAGTTTTCTTGGGAGATGAATGCTATTTCTCATTGAATAGTAGTTATGAGATCAGAGACCATTTAATGTTCTTTTTGTTTATCATGCAATTTAGTAAAACACCCTCTACTGGGATGTTCTGAATGCCAGGTGGTTTCATTTGGTCCTGAAGACTTACAGTTAGTGTACCACTAAACACTGGTTAGATTAACGAAAAAGCAATGTCCAGTGGAAATGACTCTATTTTCACTGTGATGGCAAAGTACCTACACATATACATAAACATATATTTATGTGCCTGCACATATACTTGCAGACACATATGTAAAAAAATTTACTTACAACTTTATGTGTATAAAGAATTATATCTGGTATGATTGTCAAAATTTCGTGTTTTGTCTTCTGCTAAATGGAACCATGGTGTCCATCCTTGAATTATTCTGTTGAGGTTATGTTCAAAAAGATAATCACGAGCAAGTAAACTTTCATAAGAAAACAATGAAAAATTACACTTATAGAAGAAATTTCTACAGGGTTGTTTCCTTAACTTTTATTGAACAGGGTGGAAGAAAAAGTTATATGAAATAAAGCATTCCTAAATATCCATTTTTGCATTTGCACTTTGTACCTCTT
Source organism: Pterocles gutturalis (assembly GCF_000699245.1). Lineage (NCBI taxonomy): Eukaryota > Metazoa > Chordata > Aves > Pterocliformes > Pteroclidae > Pterocles > Pterocles gutturalis. Next base: position 52,116 of record NW_010123021.1, read on the forward strand.
AAATGTGAAATTGTAGAACAGATGTCTTATGAATTATGTACATTTCATAAGAGAAACCAATTGTCATGTGTATTTTGATACTAAATAATTCATGGCTAATACGCTACATCTGCAAAGGGACCAATACACCTCTTATTGTAAGAGCCACTTAGATGATGAAAATTAACTGAATTAATTTTTATTTTCCCTTGAGATGTTCTAGGTGTGAAGCATACTAAGGATTCTGTCTTCAGAAGTCGCCAGACACCAGTAGATCTCTTTACTAAAACTTCAGGTATTTCTTATGCTAGCCCATAGCACAGGGAATTTTCATGGGGTTTTCTTCAAAATGGCACATTTTGGAGAAATATTATGTGGGGAAACTTGTGTCAAACTCTTGAGTTTAAAGAATAAAAACTATATACCAACATTCCTGGGTGTCATATGCTCGACAGATATCAAAACAAGGTTAAAAAAAAAAACCCACAAATGACAGAAGGCCACTTCTATCAGTAACTTAAAAGAAAGTCTGGTAGAAAACTGAGGAAGGTGTTTGAAATTATATTTATCAAGTATAGGATAATTTGAAATTATCAGTACCTTCCCTTGGAAATGAGAGGTAAAACCTCCAATGTAAAACAAAAAGTATTTTAAAGAAAATACAACCTTCAGCAATACTTATCTTGTTAGAAATCAGGTGTTATTAGGTTGATAAATATTTTATACAGCATTTCATGTGTCTGAAAAATTAACAGATGCAATATTATAAACTAAGGGCATCTTCAGATGATAAAAAATGGTTGTCAGCTGAAATCAAGAAACCATGTAAATTATTTTGTGTACATTTAATTTGCCACATCGTCAATCTTAACTTTCTCTTTTTGTAAGCAAAAGCGAACAGTTGAATTCACATCAATTGACATTAGGCATGTTTAAATTACTCTTTTTTATTTAGCAACAAGGACAGTTGATGGTGTGCTCAGTTGTATAGTGACTCCATTATAAGAAAGGAATTTAACAAAAGCAAATGGCAGACAGACAAGACTTGTTTTATTCCATATTTGTCTCTAAATATATTACATAGAAGTAGATCCACAAACAAGTTGAATGCCAGCAATGAAATAAAGAAAGATAAATTTTACCATAGAATATAACTTGCAATTCAAACTCTACAGTGATAGAGAATCAGATTAATTATTTAATTTATAGTGTACAATTAATCAAATATTTTTATTTTATAATGTAAAAGCTAACATAGAAAATACAGTAAGACAAGGGCTGATGAGAATATTAACTTTCCAGAAAGTGACCAGCATCTATAGTAAAGGCATTTTCTCTTCATTTCATAGGGAATTCCATGAGACCCAAATTTTTGTCCTGAAATAAGATGAAAAATTTGCTTACAGATTTTAGAAACAAACTGTTCAGTTGCCAGAACTTTTGTAAAATTGAAATATTTCATTAAAATTTTGACATGTAGCAAAAATAAATATAAAATTTTGAAATAAAAATGGATTTTAGTCTGAAAAGTGTGAGTACAGTAGTTCCATACATTAAAATGTGTTTCTATTGTTTTTTTCTTTCAAACCAGCTTTTACCTTCTGTCTGATTTTCAGTACCAACTATTCCATGCTTTCTAATAGTAACTCCTAATGCCTTTTTAGATTGAAAAATAAAATTTTCTGAATTCTACCAGTCATTTGCCAAGGTAGAAATTATGTTTAAAGGCACTATTTAATTGCAGCTTTTAAGACCTAATTGCAAATAACACTAGAAAACATCCATATAAAACAAAGAATTCTGGTGTTTTGTGTCTTGCAGAGACTAAGTGTTGTTTACAGTCCTCCTGTGTTAAAGACTTGAAACAAGTGGCAGTTCCTCTTTAACAGTCAAACAAACTAGTATAAAAGAAATTGATGAACAGCTGCTAGGTAAATGAGATTGTTGAGGTTTAGGGACCATAGTGACTCACATATATATCAAATATACTTTTCTCCATTCTCCAAAGCTGATCCAAAGCTGAGAAAGAAGAGGATGTAGAGAGGATGAATGAAACAAATCCACTTAAGACTATAGAATATTTGTGGGACAATCCTAAATCCTTTAGCATTACTGTGGTGGGATTTGTATTATCCCTGACAACTGTAGCTGGATGGAAGCCAAATCAAACTAAAATTAAGATGAATGATTCAAAGATAAAACCAGCTGTTACATATGTGGCTGAAAGTTGTTGCCAAAACAATAAATATAAGCACAGAGCAGATATGAAATCTAACAAATCAAACAGCAAGATGGTATAAAGTAGCTGGTATGTATGTTAAAGACCTTAGTTTTAATACTGCTAAAAAATTCTTAAAGAGAAAGAGTTCTTAAGGAGAAAAAACAAAGCAAAATTAAAATTGTTAGATCAAGTAGTTACTGTGGTGGTCCAGAGCCAAAAATCTCTCAGATGGTGACTCAACATTCAAGTGTTCAATGTTCTGTAGAAGGATCCAGAAAAAAACCCTACACTTTTTTGTTTCAGAAAAATTGTAGGCACTTTATTTTACTGGACAAAAATGTCTATGATCTCAAGTGGCTTCTGCTAATGACTTCATTATGGCTGAGCTAAAAAATTTGGTATGGTACACTTAAGGCCATCTCTATTTTTTGACAAGTTTCTATGCCTAATTCCCCATATATTTGTTAGTCTGATGGTTGGAGAACTGTCCTAAGAGGTGAGAAATTGCATGTCTTCTACAGCTTTGAAGGGTTTAAAATTCTCCTTCTGAGCTTCCTAAACAATCAGCTGTCAGCAAGACAGAAGAGGGGAAAGTACCCCACCTTTCCTGTTAGATGTATGTGACTGTGGAACTAAGGATCCAAAATTCATTAGCAAAGAGTTTTTCTTAATGTATAAAATGACTTTCTAGTATTCCATTTTTGCATATTGTTTCTTCACCTTTTGCTGGGTACCACTGAGAAGACACTGACTCTTGTCTTTTCTACTGCCACCCATTGGATATTTATACTCAAGGTTAAGATCCTTTTTGACCCTTCGCTTCTCCAGGCTGGCAGTCCCAGAACTCTCAATCTCTCCTCATATGACAGATGTTCCTGTCCCTTAACCGTCTTCCTGACCCTTTGCTGAGCTTCTTCCAGTAAGTCCATGTCCTTATTTACTGGGGAGCCCAGAATGGGACCTGGCACTCCAGGTGTGTCTCACCAGTGCTGAGTAGAGAGGAAGAATCACCTCCCTTGACCTTGAGCTGCTGATATTCTTCCTAATGCAGCCCAGGATGCTGTTTGCCTTCTTTGCTACAGGGGCACATTGCTGGCTCATGTTCAACCTCTTGTCCACAGGGACTTCCGAGACCCCTTTTTGCAAAATTGAATTTACCCTTGAATGGGAGATTCAAGTCCTTTTGTATTTCAAAACTGGTCACTCCTACCACTTTATATACTTGTCTGTACATTACTGATCCCCTTTCCTCTTCATTTCCATGTAGTTTGTAAAAATGGTACTTTTTAAATGTCTCCACTGAGTTATAAAAGCAAATTGCTTCTTCAAGATTTTTAGGAAATGGACCATTTTCCTGAAAAATAATCTCCTCTAGGTTAATCTGAACTCTTAATGAATTAATGGGTTAAAATATTATTCTCATTTCCATAGTAAGCCCATTCCAGTTTTTCTCTTCTTTCAGGAATAAAAGTCGAATTATGTCAAACTAATACAGCATTTCAATCCTCATAAGAAATGATGTCTGGAGTTATAGATGGGTATTTTTAACAGTACTGTATAATGAAGTAAATTAATAACATGCACTAGAATACAATAATTTCCAAAACATAACATTTTTTGCATCATTTACAATGGAAATGTATTTTAATATTTTCATTTTATAAGAATTGGTTAGTACTACTAATCCTTATTTGATTCTGAAGAAATTATAAGGAACGTGAATTATAATTGTATTTCCAGCTGGGGAAATAATACCACATTATTTTGCTGTTTTGTTAGCAATAATTAGCTGCTCTAAATAGGTATTAAATGTGTGCTTCAGACACGCTGAGGCCAAAGTTTAATTCTAGCTATCTATAAATAATTTTGGTTGAAATTATTTCCAGCTATGTGTTAATATATATTTATTTTCAAAGATGACAAAACCCAGTGCCATTCTAGTATTTGTATTCAAAACCAGAAAATCACAATGACATTGTTTCTTTGTAGTGCAGATGTTCTCCCTGCACAGTACCTGTAGCACTGTGTCTGGCAATTCTGCTAGTCTGGAGTGAAAGGCAAAAGCTGCATTTGTAGGGATTGTAATATGGAAAAGGAAGTAATATGTAACAGGAACCAGGAAGAGAAGACCTTTGTTTCCTCTGTATTTATTCCAGATAAAAGGAAGGATTCTCAGACTATGACAGGTTCTCCTGCTGGTCTTGCAGCTTTCTGGAAAGAATCCTCATGTTCTAGTTCAGTATGTAGCACATACAGAGAGTTCTTACCCTGGTCCAGTCCAGTGTATTGTCAGTAAGCTGTTTCCTTAAAAGGATGAGAAACAGAGAAACAGAACTTAATGATGAGGTAGGAGCACTGGCTCCCAGCCATAGGAACCTAAGCGGTACTCGTGGTTAATGCTGGAAGAGGAAGCATTCTGGCAGAGGAAGCACATAAAGAGAGATAACTGAATCTCCCAACTCCAGTTCCAGGCATGGTAGGGGAAGAGGAAAAAAAAAGAGGAGAATATGTGATGTAGTGTCTTGGACAGCTGGAAAAGAGAAACAATATTATGTAATTTTTTAAAAGTTAGGGTTTTTTAAATTTTAAAACCAATTTATTCCACAATTTAGCTGTTATGAAATTCAAATATCAAATGTGTACATGCTATTAGCATAGAATATACAAAGAAGTCACAAACTGTGTATATTTGAGGAAATAATCAAGTGTTTTCAAACAGTCAGATCGGTCCCCAGAGTAAAAAACAATGACCATTTTTTCTTCTTAAACAGACAGGATTGTTGTTTACTATTAGAGTATGTGCCATAATTTTGTTCCTTCTTCAGGAAATGGATTTTACCTCAGAAGGAATGTGACCATTTATTAACTTGTGTGCCTGTAGGAGAGACTGTAGAAAAATTTTATGTTCTTATATAGAATAAAGATACTAGTTGAACTTCCAATATGACTTGTAGTGCAAATGCCATAACAACATTGTGAATCTTTGGAACAGCAGCTTTCAAACACATTACAGATTAAAATATCAATTGAGTTTTTGCCACTCATTCCATTCCCTTTGTTTCTCTTTGGGTTTTTGTCATCCAGAACAGAAAGTTGTACCCCTGTTTAACGATAGATGAAATCTAGTTAGAAGCAGCATATACCTAGTATAGTGAAAAGTGTCTAAGTTATTGCCATTTATTTTTCACTTTGGGTAAGGAATTCCTTTCACAATCAAAATAGGGAAAAAGGTCAGAGGAAAGAGTAATGAGAACAGCTGTTACAGAGCCATTTGATTTTCTAAGTGCAACATAGTAAAGATGTTACTTACTCAGATGATAATTTATTAAGCAAATGAATTACTTTTACCAAAGGTGCTTTCTAAACTTCAAAAGACACAACGCTGTCATTTTGCATGTTTCTAAACAGCTGAAATGCAAATATCTCATAATCTTCTTTCCTCAGTTTTTGAATTACCTTTTCTAGGTATTTGGCAATTTATCATAGTAGTGAAAATGCTGGAGCTTGGGAATGTGCCATGAAATTGCAATAGAATGTATTATAATTGCTTTTATTGGGAATAATAATGGCCAAGAGTGAAAAATACATTTTGAATCTACTAAAAGTTGGGGCAACGTTAATTTCTTTCTCTCTCTTTTCTGCCTGTTTTTCCTTCTAGGTCATTTTTGGGATAGGAAACTAATTTGTCTTCTAGACAGAACTGATTTGTTAGCAACATGCCCCATGCAACGAGGTGAGACATTATAATGCCAAAAAGAGACTTCAATTCTATCCTTGTGACACTATTAATTTGATTATGCTTTTCTCCAATATCTTTACTTAACTAGTTCCTTCTTTAACTTTCAGTGCACCATTCAGAATTTTGCCCATATGCTATATTATAGGTAAATAAGACTTAGATACATTGATTTACAGATTTTCATTTTCCCAGACATTTAAAGAGTTTTAAGGACAGTGAAACTTTTAGGAGTTCCTATCATACATTAGTACATATTACAGAAGTACATAGAACTGTTGCCTGTGGGAGACCATTTAGAGCACGAGAGCCAGAAACAAGTAGATACGAAAATAGATAAATATTAGGCTTGGGTAAAAACAGGTCATTTTGTTAGCTGGTATACCAAAGAATGATTACGATAGAATTTACTTATTTGTTTCTCTTAAATTTTAGACAGTCTTTGACATCTTGTCCCACACTCTGGCTACAATATTTTAACTCGCAGCATATGTGAGCAACCAAATTATTTTACAGGAAAATCTCTGCACAGTGATATCACTATTCATAAAAATCTAAGGTTAAAATCCTGTTGGTCTCATGGTTTGCCATCCTGGAGAAGAGAAGATCTCAGGGTAGGGGGTGAAGGCGGGGAACTTAACAGATGCCTGCCCATGCCTATGAGGAGGTTATCAAGAAGACAGAGTCAGCCTCTTCACAACATTGTACGGTAGGAGGCTGAGAGACAACAAACATTAAAATGAGATTGTCATTGGATATAAAGAACAACTTCTTTTTTATGAGATAGTCACGCAGCGGAAGAGTTTGCCCAGAGAAGTTATGCAGTCTCCATCCTTGGAGTTTCTCAAGATCTGGCAGGATAAAGCTCTGAGCAATCCATTCTGATCTCATAGCTGACCCCTTTTGAAGCAGGAGGCTGGGCTAGAGACCTGAGGTCCCTTTTGAAGTGGTCTAACCTGTTATCCTAAGATCCTATAATAGGTAATCCCTAAAACAGGGAACCATTCATTGAAAGTTTCTTCTATTAAAAAAAAAAAATCAGAAAGAAATTAATTTCTTCTTCTGGAAAGTTTTTCCAGGGTTACACTACACTAACATAGATTTTAATATTATGCCAGACTGTGATTTTTCTGCATGTACTCATCTTCACCCTTCTCTCAACAGGAAGTCTCATAATAGAGCAGCTAATTTAGAAATGCTAAACTTCCAAAAATCCTGTCTTTCCATGCCAATTAAACCTTCAGTAATATATTCCAAATAATGGAATTCTTGTGGGAAAGAAAGCTTCTTTTATTTTTCTCCAACTATAGTAGTTCATCTTTTCAAAGACATTACCTCTTCTTCCAAACCCTGCCTTGCTAATATCCCCAGACCATCATGGTTATAGATACACCACCACTAGCATTACTTGTTTCTCTCGAGTTCAAAGACTGTTTGTTATGATCCTTTGAAATGCAAAGATTCAGTTTCAAGGTTTCTGCTTGATTATTTTAATAAAATATAAGGGCACATTTCATTAATCTGTCACGTACCAGACAAAATGCATAGATTTACATCTGGCATTTGCTACTGAACACCTCAAAAGCAAGTAATTTTTTTTTTGCTTTTGGTATTCTTGAAAGTACCTTTCTAACTGAGGGGAATTCCAATTCTCCAGGAGGGAGGAATTTTGTAATTGAAGGAACAAAACAGAGTTGGCAGGAATGAATAATTAAAAAAACCCCAAACCTCTCTACTAACTAGGTAGTGTATGCTGTCTTCTTAACTTTGTTAAAATTTAGAATTTGCTTTGTGAAGTGTAGGCTAAACACGGTTGAGTTGCGTAAACAGAGTAGATGTTATAGCCTGCTACATCCAGAATATTGGCTGCAAGCCCTGTGGTAAACTGCCTTGGTTAGAAGTCTGACTGCAAGAAGCCAGGGAAAAAAAAAGAAGACGGGTAATCTCTTTTTTTTTTCAACATAACGTAGGAACATCTGTGCTGGATCAGATCAGTAATTTTACTTTAGACAGTGTCAGTGCTAGGAACCGACCATAAGAGACAAGGTAACTAAAATACACTGTCCCCTTGTTTACTTTCTGGCAATAAGTGGGGTAGAGCCTTCCTGACTCAAATGGTTCCTTCTGTTTAGATCACTGCATTTGGTAGCCAGCAAACAGCTTATGTTTTTGAACCCATTTATACTTTTGGACACAAAAAGGTACTGTGGCAATAAATTATTCTGTAAAAATCTGAAAAAAATGTACCATTAAGATCCAGAGATATTTACTTTAAATCTGGGCCTGCAAATTTAAATAGAACTTTGGGAATCGTGAATTAAGTCATTTGACATTGGAGAATGAATGTGTTCAGCTCTGAATAAGTAACTTGTGCAGTGAAGAAACATGTTTTAATTAACTTGGTTTCATCAACTCTGACAAGCTAAAGGACTCCAAATCCTAAATTGGGTTGTTTCACAGTATGAGAAGAAAAAGTCTCTGCATTTAGTGCTTTGCTTAGTGGACACACTGGCTTTTTCAGTTTTCTCTGATATTTTCAACTCATTAAGAAAGAATAAAGTTTCTTTTGTTGTTGCATAGCAGCAAGAGGACAACATCAATCACGTGGTGTGGTAGTGCATGGAGCACAGCACATCCTGCCTTACGTCTGGGAGTATAAGATGGCGGAGACTGAGTAGGTCCACATAGTCCAATAAACCTCATGCAGTTGTGCCAGCTGACATTTGAAAACAGTCTTAACACTGGTTAGTTGTCCTGATTTACCTGTATCTGATTCAGTTTCAGAGATCCTTTCATGTTTTTTTCTCAGCATCAGCAGTAAACTATTGAATGAAAAAGGAAAATAGCTCAGCCTTCTTGTAAGTCACTTTGAAATCTAGTGACAAAAGGTGATATGTGAGATCCTGACATTACAGCTATAATTCCATTATGTTATTATCATAAGAACCTCTGTACTGGATACACAACATAGGTGTTGCTTTTCTGCTGCAAACATTTCTTGTGTATGTGTAATTAAAGAATGGTTATCTCAGCCTAACTCACATCTAATTATGTAAATAAATATATATGCCCTCCAACTGCTTTTTGCCTACTCTTCTGACCTAGGAATCATGCATTTACTTGCTCAAATTCATGGCTTAGAGGTGTTTTTTGCATGCAAGCTTACATCCAAGTTCATAAATATCTCATAGAAGTCTTACTTTTCTTTTTTAAATTTATTTCTACTTTTTTTCAAATATGAATTATTGGCAAATTGAAAGGCATTAAGCTGGCAAGTTCACAAATGCTAGTGTGCTGAAATTTCTTTAATTCTGTACTGGAATTCAAATGTGCCTTCTGGAATTATATAAAAAGTGATACATAACAAAGGAAAGACACAAATATTTGTTTTAGTTTAGTGGGTAAGAAGCTTGCATGTTGAGACAAAAGTTTCTGCTTGTGTAAGAACATTTTTTCATCCAAAAATCACACCAAACCAAGCTGTTCCTGTTGGTCATCTCCTCCACAGACCACTAACTATGTTGTCTCTCTTTCTATGTGTTTCTGTGTTTTGATTTTTCTCCTGTTAAAATGCTAGCAAGTCTAATAATCCCTCTTGCTTTTTTCTTCCTGCTTTCCTTTTTTCTTACGCTCCCAGATGGAGATTCCCCAGCAAATCCTTTTTCAAATATTGAGGAATGGCTAGCCTCAGTGGAATAGAATATATTAGCTAAATATTTCAACCAATTTTCACTACTGGGTATTAAACAAAGCTACCTGACATGCCTAGGTGATTAAGCCATGTCTAGCATAGTTCTGGTGTTTACTGATTTAATTAATAATATTAGTTAATAAAGCCCATTCCTTGGTATGGAATCAAGTATTCGTATAAGCCTTAACTGCTTAAGACTGTGGAAGGCAGTAATGTACTACACTGCCAAAAGTCACAGTGTTTGTAGGATCACAAAATCATGCTCAAGGTTGGAAGGCACCTCTTGAGACCATCTAGGTGAGCACCCTGCTCAAAGGGTAGTCAACTACAGCAGTTTGCTCACATCTACGTCCCATTGCATTTTTAATACCTCCAAGGACGGACACTCTACAACTTCTCTGGGCAACCTGTTCAAGAGTTCAGCTGTCCCCGCGGCAAAAAATGCAAATCTTATTTGCTTCTTATGCTTCTATGCAGTTTCCTATATTCCACTTTATGCCCATTGCCTCTTGTCCTTTCACTGGGTACCTCTGAGAAAGGTCTAGTTCTGTCTTCTTTGTTGCTGCCCAGTAAGATAAACAAGAATAAAACCCTGCTGAGCCTTCTCCAGGCTGGCAGTCCCAGAACTCTCAATCTCTCCTCATATGACAGATGTTCCTGTCCCTTAATCATCTTCCTGACCCTTTGCTGAGCTTCTTCCAGTAAGTCCATGTCCTTCTTTTATCGGGGAGCCCAGAATGGGACCTAGCACTCCAGATATGTCTCACAAGTGCTGAGTAGAGAGGAAGAATCACCTCCCTTGACCTTGAGCTTCTGATGTCCTTCCTAATACAGCCCAGGATGCTGTTTGCCTTCTTTGCTACAGGGGCACATTGCTGGCTCATGTTCAACTTCTTGTCCACCAGGACTCCCAAGCCTTTCTTTGCAGAGCTGCTTTCCAGTTGGTTGGTCCTCAGCCTGTGTTGGCACCTGTTGTTATTCTTGCCTAGGTGCAGGAGTTTGCATTTCCTTCTGCAAAATTTCATGGTTATCATTGGATATTGAGCTTCATGAGAATGTCAGCCCATTTCTGCTGCTTGTTAACAATATATATATATATACAGTTGTAAAAGGTACCTTTCTAAAATATTTGTCAGTGGCTGGCTGAAAACAAAACCAGTGGTCAGAAATCTTTACCAAGAATAAAAGAAAAAAGAAGCTTAGAGGAGATGTACTAGTGCCCCTACAATCAGTGAAATTCCAAATCCTGTAAAGCTTTTGAAGCTATTCATTTGAGAAGGAGAGCATGTTTTGAATAAGTACGGTTGTTCACAGGAAAGAATCAAGTTAGAAAACAGAAATTTTATCAGGGAAAACAAAATGAAGACTGACAAATATGATTTATAGTCTCATGAGAAGCTGCTTCAAGGCTACCATATTACAGTTCCCAAACATTTTCGGAAACAAATTATTTTGCCTGTACTCAACTTATCTAGCATTTGTCCTGCAAACTGGCAAGTAAATTAGTTCAAAACAAACCAATCAAAAAAAGGATTTATTAAAAATCAGTTACTGTGGTTAGGTATGAAAAAAAATTTAAGTTCTCATTTAAACTGTAGTCTGTGGTTCAGATGTAGCACAGACTTGTAAAAAGTAAATTGTCTCTTGTTTCATCTGACACATGGAACGCTGTCCTGTGTATTGCAGCAGTTGAATGTTACCCAAATGGAAAGGCTAGACTTCTTGTGCCACATCATCTCTGAATTCTGTTCCCATCCAAACAACTGAAAATTATGTCTGAATTTCCTCCTTTTATAGACACATGCTATGGCTTGATTAATCCAAAAATCTGTCATTTTATCCACTGGTGTGTGGCCTTGAAGCTTCTGGTGTGGCTCTCAAGCAGACAAGTAAGAGAAAATTCTTTGTCTAAATCATGTAGATTTTGATATGGGTTTGTAAAATGACAGGTGCTTTTCTTTTGGTTCGGATTCAAAACGTTATCTGGTGTTTCATTAAGATTAATAATTTGTTTTCCTTAGTCACCAAACCCCACACAAATATTTGACTGTCCTGAGCCCTTCCTTCAGAATTCCATGCAGAAGTGATTTGCAATGAAGGTTATGAAAAATGACATTCTTGTAGATAGATGGAGATTCACTTGTTTCCATATCCTCAGTTTGTTTCTTCAGTCTGTACAATTTCCAGCTGCCTCAGGGGCTGAATGATAAAGTAGGCGATCCTTCTCAGTTATTTTCAAATGGATGTATGCAACACATTGTTTATGATGTTTTCATGGTATTTAGAAGGTCATAAACTATCAAAAGGCACAGTGAAACTTCACTGTCAAAGTAATTCATGACAGAACAAAGCTTTCAGAGGATGCTCAGTTATAAATTAGATAAAAATGGTAAGACTTATATTGACCTATAATTCTTGTAATCATGCTTGGCATTGACTTTATTTTAAATTTTTATTCCCTCACTAAAAGCTTATAGCAAGAATAGCTTTCCTTGAGTTTTATGAATGCTAAGGTACAGTCAGGAAGAAATTGTTTTTAATCTGGCTCAGATTTAACAGAGGTTTATAGACATTTCAAATCAAATAATTAAAAAGCTTATGAAAAGGAAAGTATTTAGTGAATCTAGCACAGTCCCTTGAAGAGAAGGACTTCTTCGAGTCAACTGGAGACACTCTAGATCCAACAACTAATGGAAATGCATTATGAATGGATCTCATTATCACCTACTTGCAGATTAGTTTTTTATTTGTAATAAAAATGAAAACTCTCGTGTTTTACTGACAAGGTAGAATCTGAACATGGAAATCTGGTGCCTTTATGAGGATTAGTGACTGAACGAGCTATTTTTTTTTTTTTAATGTATAAAACCTTATGAGAAGGTTCATATGTCATTTTTGTGTAGATTGGTTAATAAAGAAACACTTTCACTTAATTTCCTTATATGCTCATACAAGCTGATTATTGTTGATAAAAACAAGGTATTTTGTGAAAAAAATTATCATATATATTAAGGAAAGCTGAGGTTCATGACCTAGGTTCTTAAAATTAGGAAAAAAGTTTATTTTTTCTTTAACATAACAAGGAGATGCTCCTTTATTCATGATAGGCTTGTATCTTGGTTTTTTTTTTTTTAATATGAAAGACTATATACAGATTGTAGCTTAATATTTTGCTTCTTTAAAATAATAAACAACAAAACCCAAGTGGAAAGGAAAATAACAATTCCAACACCTAGTTTGCTGATTGATTTGAAAAGTAGTTTAACCTAGAAGGTATAATCACCACTGTTCCTTTAAAGAATTTGTAGGAAATTATTACTCTTTCCACAAGTTAAAGTGTTCTCTTACTCAGTGCCAAGCATAAGCTCCCCCCCAAAAAATAAAAAGCAGTTTGGACAATGACTGCTGTTATTTTTTTTGTGAAGATTTGGCTGTGTGAAGGAAGCAGGCAAGAGCAGAGAAACTGAGACAAGGAGGCAGACAAGCACAAGCTGCAGCCTGAAAAAGGACTGGGAGCATGGCCCAGACAGGGAGTCTAGTAACACACATTCGAAGCTGCGGGCAGATGGAACTGTAAGCAAAAAGACTATCCTTCATGTTTTGATAATCCTATATCCAGAAACAAGACTTTGTACATTTTCTATAAATGAAAACGGTGATCTAAACCCACCATCAGTTCCCTTTCCCATCTGGAATAACATTCATGTCTCTAACACTGCCTAGCTAGATGAGTCCAGAGAGAAAATGCTAGTAATAAACGTGATAGGGAAGGAGAACATAATGAAATTCTGAGACACAGTTCACCTCTTCAGGCTGGGTTACTTTTGAAAATTAAGCTTTTTCAAATGAACCACTGGTCTGTCAGTTTTTCAAACCACAGCTAGTTGAAAGAGCAAATCAACACTCAGCAGCATGTTTCAGCTGTGTCCTCAGCTGTTTCTTGAGGACTGTTATAATGCAAAGCTTAGTAGCTATATACTTCATTGCTAATATTCTGTTCTGTCCCATGTTTTGTAGTTCAGACCAGTTGACTAGTACATCACATAGACATAGAAATGACAGGTTTTTCTTGGAATAGGGTGCTTTTCCACAGTGTGTAGGTTTTGCTTAAACTTCTTTACTTTTCAAACATAATAATTGACTCCCTATGTTGTGGGTTAGATACATGACAATCAGAAACAATGTCAGTTCTCTTGACTGGCTCCCTTCCTCCAATGCCTTCTTATTTTTGCTAGATGAGTGAACCATTTGCTGGTTTAACCTAAAAAGAGAGCCTTCAGATCAGTTAACCAGACTCCGGATATTTTCTTCAGACTAATTACTTGAGGAGCAGAATGGATTTTCTCTTTGATTTTAATGCCTTAAGGGGTTTCTGTCCACTTTCTCTGCATGCAAGGAAAAAACATCTATTGCATATGCAAGACACAAAAGCGATTAACTGAATCTCTACTATATAGCTTCTAAATAATAAGTCAAACTATCTATTGAGAAAGAGTACTAAAAATATATCAATATGAAAAAATGTTAGGTGGATAGCTAAGATATTTTAACATTATATACAGAAGTTTGACCTCCTTTCTCAAGGCTTTTTTTGAAACAATTGGAAGGCTGGATGAAAGCAATCCATGTAGAGAGATCAAGAGACAGATACATTACTTCTGACTTATTACTCTATTCTCTTTTATTCCTTTGGATATTTTACTAATGATTTTATCTTTTTGACAATCAAGCAACTATTCTTTTGTTCCTTCAGGCATAATTTTAACAAGGTTATTTATAATCAGTAGATTATAATCACTTTTACTGGCTACAGAGAAAAAATGGTAATATCCAAGCTGTAACAACTGAAAATATCACTCCTTCAGGTCATATGGTAGTAGCTTGTGATCTGGTGTTCAAAGTCCCATTTTCAACCTCAGTTGAAATAATAGATTTAATAGTTTCATTGAATAATTGATGATTTTCTAAACTGAAAGTCTAAACTGTCATGGTCTTATTACTGTTAACTTGACTTCCTTTCCTTTCTTATACTGCCTTTTTGCAGTATTTTTGCTGCAGTTTTATTGAATTATGATTTATTTATTAGCAAAGGTCATCTTCTATAGCTCCTATGGCAATTGGAATATTCATCTGATTGTGACCACTTAACTCCTAATATATGAATCTTCTTTCCAATTCCTTCTAAGCTCAAAGTAGGGACAGGTATAGAGACATCTACAGAGTCACTCATTATTCTTAGGCTATGGTCTTTTGAGGCAAAGAAAATAATAATGCTTTGATTTAGAGTTTTTGATTTGGAATAATGCTCTAGAGCATGTCTGTGTTTCTCTACCATTATCTTGAAAATTAACAGGCAAGAAAAAACTCCTAGCTAAAAGTATACTCACTACCATCCCCCCTTCTAATTAATTCACTGAAACAGAATGTTTACGTTCCTTGTGTGGGTTCCCCTTGCATTGTTCATTGCTGTATGAAACAATTGACTTATTAAAATGTGCAGTTCACCACAAGACAGTGTGGAATAATCCTGTGGCTTTGATTGCATAAAATAACACTTGTCTTGATTGCTGCCGATCAACTTATTTCCCTTAAAAGTGAAAACCTCAGTCTGAACACAGGAGTATCTGACATACCAGAGAGTGCCATATTAAGCTTAGGCTAATATTGGTGACAGCTGCCTTGAGAAATGGAGTCACATTTGCAAGATTGATGTCTACATTACTTTAAACCTGTACAATATAAAATATACAGCAATATAAAATATTCTCTTCGAGTTCTTATAGTTATTGGTATATCAGTCGTGCCTTTTCAATTTTTAAAATGAAGCTCTTAAGCACTTGTATTCTTCATAATAAAAATTAATACCTTTCATGACTTTTCTGCATGTTTCTTGTTGGATTTTTGTAACATCCTTAATGTTTTTCTGTATTCTCTGGCAGAATATAGACAATGAGATGTGAGGGCTGAAAGAAATAAGAGTTAATTCATTAACTTAGAGAATTTGTGATTTTTTTTTTCTTTGTCCTATCATACTTATATTAAATATTTATTTGGTCCATATTAGAAGAGACAGAAACAAAGGTAATTGTGTAAAAATACTAAAACTATTATTATAGTTTGAGAAAAAAATGTATGTATGATTTAATACTGACCAAAATAGTTAGAAAGTGTTTAACTTTACTTATCTATTTCTGTGCTAATGCTGAAATAAAGCATCCGGAGTGCAAAGAATGTTACATTCTGAACAGTATATTCATAGGTACAAATCATCAATTATGCAATGAAGCAATTAAATCTATTATCACTTTAAAGCTTGGAGAATGGAGGATGACTAATTTCCACAATTTTTCTCACAATTAATATACAAAAGAACTCACAGGGTGTCATTGAATTTCCCATTTCTTTTTGGTAGACATGCAGTAAGCAAAATATGCTGGGTGGTTACCACTTAAAAGTGAATGTAAAAGTTATTTTAAAAAAGAAATGGAACTCTTATGCATCTCTCATTTTTTTTCATTTTTATATAAATATCTGAAATTGCCATAGAAGTATCTGTGAATACAAATTGCACTAGATAAAAGTGTAAAGAAATTGTGTCTTTAGCAGTTCCAGAAATACAGTAGAGAGTTTGAATTGAACCTCTTCTACAGAAAAGCTGATTTTTTTACTAATGGAGCTTAAAACTTGATTTGGAAAAGCCAAGGTAAAAAGGGAGAAGGAGCCTTGTAGAGCTTCTTTCTTTACTTCAAAAAAAAAAAAAAATCATGCATGTTGAACAAAACCACGTTCCATGAATACTTAATAGTAGTTACTGTGGAGCCAAAATTCTCTAGGCTTTACTCTCATCAATAAACAGCATAGGTGTAATGAGAGCCAGTTAAGAATTAAATTATAAACTCAATTGCCTGTGTTGTGGTTTGACGTGTTCTGCTAGCAGCAAGACACCACACAGCTGCTCACTCACCCTCCTTCCACCCTGGGATGGGGAAGAGTATTAAAAGGGATAAAGGGAAAAGAGACTAGTGGGTTGAGATAAGAACACTTTAATAACTAAATTGCAATAAAATTGAAAAGAATCATTATAATAACAATAGTAGTATCTACAAATATACAAACGAGTGATACGCAGTGCTGCTGCTCACCACCCAATGACCAAGGCTCAGCCCGTCCCCAGCTGGTGATCCCAGAGCAGGGAGAGTCCCGATACTGCAGTCACAGAAAAGAGAGAAGTCCAAGCATCCAAGAGACTGAGAGCTGACAAAGAAAGTGAGAGACAACCTTGACAGAGAGGGAGACAACCCAGAGAGAGAGAAATTCCAGAAAGAGCCTCATCTATATACTGGGCATGACGTGCATGATATGGAATATAACATTATATATACCATATACCATCCTAAACCCAAGGTTGAATCCTAGGCTAGGAAATGGGGCTGTGCTCCCTCCCAGCTTCTCCTGACCCTGCAGACACTGGCACAGCAGAGAAGCTGAAAAGTCCTTGGCTGTCCTCGCAGCAACTATAAACATCAGTGTAGAAGGATGGCTACAAGAAAGGGGACATGATCTGATTGTTGTGAGCAATCCAGGCTATGATGCAGGCTCTGAGGCTGGTGAAAGCCTCAGAACCATCGTGAGCTGTCCTTGAACAGTAACTAAAGAGGAATGCAGCGATGGCATAAACAAAGATAACGGAACAGGGTCCAGCTGTTAGTTACGCCCCGCTACGCGTGCACAACACCCTTGCCCCAATCAGAAATAAATTGTAGACGCGTGGACAACTGCTTGTAACCAATCACATACCTGTTGCTTGTGCGTGCTTGGTTCTGCTTTCTATATGATGACAAGGTAAACAGATAATAAAGGAGAACGATCATACTCACATTG
Organism: Pterocles gutturalis; assembly: GCF_000699245.1. NCBI lineage: Eukaryota > Metazoa > Chordata > Aves > Pterocliformes > Pteroclidae > Pterocles > Pterocles gutturalis. The sequence continues at coordinate 69,624 of NW_010123021.1, forward strand.
AGATCGCGTCGCTACTCCGGTTCCGTATCCCCCTCCAACACATCAGTATGTTACCAGCCTTCTTCTCAGCACAAATCCAAAACATAAATTCACACAAGCTACTGTGAAGAAAGATAACTCTGTCCCAGCTGAAACCAGGACAGTGTGCCTGGACATTTATTCATAAGAATGAGTATATATATCCCCAAATTCCTACTGTTGGAACAATGAGAAGTTCACAAGAGGTGGAGTAGGTCCAGGGACAATGGGAAGAAGCAGCTGTTTTGTTACATTCTCTTCTTAAAACTACTTTACTTTTTCCTGCCCAGCTCAAGGAAATACAGATACATAGATTAGTATTTTATATTCCAAAAATCCTTAGCTTGCTGATGAAGAAAGTGACAAAATTTATGAGATATGCATATAAAAATATATACATGTCTCTCTCTATATATGTGTACACACACACCCCCTAAATGTTTAAGACCAGAAAGAAATCACATCCCTTTAGTTTGACCTGCTATGTTTTAGGAAAAAACAGAATTTCACACAGAATTTTCACTTCTGCAGAATGCTGAGTAACTTGTTGCTGACTATGGGTGTATCATTTACGTTTGAAAGGCATGGATACGTTGTAAGACTGGGAGGCAGAACATAAACTATTTGCCTTTAAATGAAGGCATTTCTCATTTTCATATTCTGGAACTTCAACACACAATTCCATTCTTTCTGCAGTCTGTTTTGCTTTCCATCATCATATACACACTTGATAAAAGCACGCATTAAAGCTTTTGAAAATGAATCATAGATAGAAGGGAAAAAAAACCAGATTTTCTTCAAGTAGAACAAAATGCTAATAGAGGAAAATTTATATTTGATAGAATTCGTGTCTTCATTTCAAGGAAAAGCAACAGAGCATAACCTGAAGCATTTATGACTCAAATATTTGTTTTGGCAGAAGCATCAGTTCATCTTGCCTTATATCAGTATCACAGAGCTGTATGCATTTGAAGTACAAAGAATTATTTTGTTCCCCACCCAGAGAGCATTTTTTAAATATCTGATGTGATAGAAAATAAAGCATCAGCCAAAGAAAAAAATTAATATAAAGATCTAATACACTTCCATAACGACTTCTTACTAATTTATGACACTACAGCTTCCACAGACATTCGACACGTTTGCAGAATGTGGTCCAAAACCTGAAATCCTTAGAAATTGTGAAGATTATCTCAGACAGATTATTATCAAGTGGATAAGCTAAAACAGAAAAGAAAAGAAAGAGAAAAGATCAGAAGAGAATAAATTGTAATTTATTTTTATAGGGCACCTCTCATATTTTAAGTACCTTGAAGTGCTTTACAAAGTAGTGAATTAACTACTTGCAGCAAAGCAACCATTGTGAAAGGAGATGCTATTATGTGCCAGCATTTCAAACAGGTTGCAGCAAGCCTCCTGAATTTCAAGCCTAGTTGTTAGGCTATATTGTTTGTATCCAGGAGTAATTGTGCTTGGAAAGTTGCAGATGCAAATAACAAAAAACAAAAAAACAACCCAACAAGCTTACATTACTTTTAAAAGTGTTTTTTTAAAGTTTGACCTTACAAATTTGCAAAAGTACAAGCTTATACCTGGAACTTAGCAGTTTAATTAGCTTGGTCTTTTGCAAGTTTGTTTTTTTAATTGTTGTTGTTTGGGGTTTTTTTGTTTGTTTGTTTTGGTTTGGTTTTGTTTTAGAAAAGGTGGAGGAAAACTAAAATTAAAATATAGGAACATCATGGGGGCTTTTGTGAAGTGGAAGGAATATATCAACCAGAGGGAAGGTCAAATCTTAAAATTCAATTTGAAGTGATCAAAGGCTGAGGAAGAACTGAAAGAGGGGAGGAAGCTGCAGTACTTTATCTCCTCATGTTTGCATTCCAAAATTATGCTCAAAGGAGGATGGACAAGAAAAGTTGGAAGAGCCTATATCAGTCACAGAAGGGATGTGAAGGTTCTTGTTCAGGTTTTGATTGATAAGCTTATCTATGTTGTCTGTATGGGAAATGAGTGTATAAATTCTCTCCTTTATCAGGTTGGGAAACTAGAAGTGGTTCAGACTTTGATAAAGGTTTTGAAAAAAATAAATTATGTTCTTTTCCC